>NC_090889.1:6119205-6121705 GCF_036669925.1 Montipora capricornis | reverse complement strand
AGTTGATAATGGAATTGACCACCGTACAGAGATTCTAAAAGCTGACGTTTCGAGCGTTAGCCCTTCGCTCGAAACGTCAGCTGTACGGTGGCCAATTTACATTATCAACTCCGTTGATAAAACCAAAATTTTTGTATACTACTTCCCCACCGACGCAGTACCACAGTTTCTTTCATCCGTATTCATAAATGGCACCTAAGTAATTATTCTCTTGTCTTTATGCTAATCATCCTCACCAGCCTTGCTAGCACGAACAAAATTCAAAAGAGTTTTTGCTCCAAAGTGAGGCTAGTAAGGATGATTAGCACAAAGACAAATGAATGATTTCTTGGCCGCCATTTATGAATACGTTCTATTGAAAAGAAAGGAAAAAGGAATGGTCGCGACGATCTCTTCAGGTATCGAAGAAATGGACACAATGAGTTTAAATTACTAATAAAGCAAATTCGTTATAGATGTGGCTCAGAAGACCGGTGAGAGCTATTCTGTGAAAACTATTTTCGAAATAGTTTGTGGTATCCAACGCCATCTGGAAAAGAAAAATGGTGCTGAAATGGTAAATCCTCTTGATTGTAGTGATCGAAGGTAAGCTAAATAGCTATTATTTGGGGTACACTTTCATATACCGGACTAAAATGGCACAAGAAAAAAGAAGTACTGTTATGCCGATTTGTTCTTTTGTTTTATGAACACAGGAGCCATAACCCTGATTATGGCTCCTGATAGACATTAATTATTTCGGACCCGGTATATGAAAGGCGAGCCATTATTTGTGCGAATAAAATGCAAAGTTATCCGTCTTATAATAATGTTTATAGTGTCGTTTACAGGTGTTTGATCTCAAATGAAAGCACGTTTCATCTCAGATTAAAATCTGATGATGTTTCATCTGGAGTTTCATTGGGTATCAAGATTCATCCACCTGACCTAAATGGTCATCATTTATTGGCTGTTGACCACATGAATAATTAATGATTTGAGAAGCTGTTATCCAAACTTTCCGAAAACGGGAAAAGTCTCAATTTTTTTAAGACCCTTCTTCATTTCTTGGCATATGTGTCCTTTGCCTTGATGCTGACCAAGTTTTTTTAAGTTTTTGCAAGGAAACTTCCTTTGGTTTAAAAAATTATCTTTTAGATTATGAAACGGTTCTACCTTTAAAAAGAATAGCACTGTCTGTAATTTACAACTTGAATGTTCCCGTTTTGCTCCAATTCTCACGGGAGATTTTCTTCTTCAACAAAAAAAAAGACCAAACGTTTTTATGCAAAATGGACTTTTGCCTGATCAATGACGTACATACATGTTGCCGGGGAAATCCACTCTCTGGCGTGTATTCCACAGTTTATGAAGACCAGTGGTTTTTTTGTCTGCTTATCTCCTGGATCTGAGATACAAAGACCGAGACGCTTGTGAACGTCTTATAAAGGTCTTGACTGTTGCATCTAGTCTACCAGTCAGTCCTCTCGACGAGTCTCTTTTTTCGATTATTGAAATTTCCATTTCACTCGCAACCTCGCGTTTGAACTCAATGCGGACGTCTCGCGATACAGATGTTCCTTTCCGTTGGAAACTAAAATAACTTTAGTGAAATCGTCATATCCCAGCAGACGCGCTTAATGTCCCTCTTCCCCTCCCCCCTCTCCCCGATATTCTCTTTGTCCTACAACGTGAGTATTTTCTCAGTCAGTTTATGTGAAAGTGGACCGCTTGGTCATGGGAACAAGAGATAAAAAGTGGGCGCAGTGTAACAATAAATTTCAAAAAAGTATTATCATGGGAAAAAGGAATTTGCTCTTTCACCTCATTTTCTTGCGTTTACGAAAATTGAGGTTGTGAGGTCAGAATGCTTTTCTTTGAAACTGGTAGTTCCAATCGGCTTCCAAGAATTGTAACATTTGTTCCCACTGAGAGTTTTTTCAGTAAACTGAGAAATAATATCAAACGTTTCCCTTTGCTTGTGACCATTCCGTTTTGCCAAAAAAAAAAAAAAAAAGAAAATCGCCCGATTTCTGTCCAATGGTACACACTTGTTCCGTATCATTGTCTCTTTGAACAATTTTAACTGTATCATTTCCAAGAAAATTCCAACTTGTTGACTTTCTCTCTCTTTCTTTCCTTTTTTTTTTTTTTTGCAAATGGAAATATACATTTTGATATCACAACTTTTGTGGTGTCAGTCTCGGTAGAGGGTTGTATTAATTGCGGAGAGTTTTAATGATACATTGCCTCCCTTTTTCTCCCGAAACGAATTTTAGGGGAAAAATTCGGCTGAATGATAAAAATAATTATTTTCGTAACTTTGCAAGATGCTCAAATAACTGCGACACTCTTGCTTACAAACTTCAAATTTCGAGTTTGTAAACTGGTCAGTGTAAAATTCAGACTGCAGACTAAGGTTATAATGTAACTGTTCATTGAGACGAAGAAGGCGACTTACCTGCATGATGAATAGATCCCGGTTTTCAAATGATTTCCCAATACTCTTCATGTCCACTAT
>NC_090889.1:6091705-6114205 GCF_036669925.1 Montipora capricornis | reverse complement strand
GGTAGCACAATTGTGGCGCTCAGTTCGTGTAGCCATACACCTTATTCCAAAATGGCCGTCATTTTAGTATTCTTTTGTTTCCATGCAAATTGGCCCTTATGGCCTCGCTTTCAAACGTAACATTCAAAAAATATTTAACCTTGAACGAGGCCATAAGGACCAATTTGCATGGAAACAAAAGAATGCCAAAATGGTGGCCATTTTGGAATAAGGTGTATGCAATGTGAACTCACCCCCAGTACAGCTTCATTCTGGTGGTGGAGTCTTCTGAAGTCGCAGAGATTGTCAAAAGCAGAAAGCCCACTGCAAAGATTGGTAATGTTGACATTGGGCACCTATCACACTAGAAACAAAGAATAATTAACAGTATAAGATTCATGTTAGGGAAATTTACATCTTTATTTTTCGGCCAGAGGCCAAAGTTAGGTTAAATTTTCTGTTTGCCAAACATCCTTGAATTTAAGTATACTTTTTGCCTGCTTAAGGCGCTTAACGAACAACTTTTAAATGCACCGAAGTAAGTTACGGAGAGGGAATTTCTTTATCCTTTGATCACAACATCTTCTGCCGATTTCTCTTTCTAGGCGCAAAGAAAAATCTAAATATATTCTTTTTACGTTTCCTTGGTAGAGACGAATTAAGTCCCCTGTTTCCACGTTAGTCTCATTTTTTTCAATGTTTGCTCTCACCAAGTCTTAATAGAATTACTGTTAGCAGTAAAACTGTGAAAACGTTTGAACGGTTTTCGTAAAAATACTGAAAAAATTAATACAAATCATTATAAATGTTTGCAAGTAGTCTATCCACTGGCAAGTAGTGATTGTTGTTTTAAGGACGGTGCCTACTAATTCAAAGCTATTTTTGCCCCGGTTTATGATTAGGCTGGAAATGTAGATCTTAACAAGTGTTATTGAAATCGAAAAAGGAAATTGGGGGTAACCACGCATTTTTCAAAGATAACTCATGAACAATATTTGTAAAAAGCTTTAAAATACAAAACCATGTATGGCATTCTTTCTCAAATTGATTGCTTAATTATCTCTGAAAAATGCATGGTTGCCCCCAATTTTCTTTTTGGAAACCAATAAAACTTACTAAGATCTACTTTCTCTGCATGAGTTTAAACGGCGCAAAAATATCCCTGTATTAGTAAGCATCACCGATAGGAAATCCGACAATCTCGAGATGCGCAGAACGTATGCGCAATAACAATAGTAGGCACTACCTTAAAATGAGGTTTTCTAAGCCTAGACCGATTACCATGGAAATATTTGCCTTTCTGGTCTTGGTGGTTAATTTAATTGAAACGCAACTCTTGTTTAAAGATAAAATAAGTACTTAAGTATAGTCGAACGTCCACTAACGGACACCTCCCGAATGCGGACACAAAACCGCGTTCCCGGTAATTTCTCCTCTAAAACACTACATATTTAACCTCTCGTAAGCGGACACGGACACCTATTCGGGGTCCAAAGGGTCTAAAATATCCTCCCGTAAGCGGATAGTAAACAATATAAAGAAAATATCTAACGAAACGGGTTCGATTTTAATGATTTAATCGCACACTGTCCCATCACTTCGATTACAATTAGCTTTTTTTTTCATTGCAGTACATTAAAGTTTCCTTCAAGCTAATCGCACGAAAATTTGTCTCCTTGAAATTAGAACTCTGAAGGCAATTCCATACCATATCCTGCTCAGCTCACACTGCCGATCAATCACTTGCCAGAGTCATTTCAACCTTGAAAGAGCTATAATTCAACTCTTTTATCCCAGAAAACCTTGCATTGACGTAATGCGCGATGCTAGTGTCACGCAACAATAAATTTCTCCTTTCCTTTAGCTTATTTAAGATCTTACTAACCGTAAATAGATGTACAGAGGAACCCCGTTTATACGGTCATCAACGGGCCCAAAAACGTTGGCCGTATTAACAGGGTAGGGTGACCAAAGGAACGTGATGACAAATATCGCATTTGCACTTCCGGAACAACTTTTCTCTTTAATAAACAACAGGAATGTACGTACATGCACTAATTGTATAAAATACTTGAAACTTCGCTCAGTAAGTAAAACGCTTAAAATTGCTGAGTGTACTGTACGTAATTACCGAACGGAAAGACGTTAGTATCGTGTTTTTGATGGAAGCACAATGGCTTAATCTCTTCGCGGCTTGCTTGACTAGATGTTACAGTAGTGCCAAGATCGTGTTTGTAATTAAAACAGTGAGGAGTGTTGCTGACAGTACTTTGTAGAGTAAATCTGCTGTTAGATTACTGAACGCCAAGCGGGGTCAATGGCCTCATGATCCGTAGAGTCCTAAGTCAACGAGGGAGTTGAAGAAGGGGAACCAGGTTTCACGTCCACATAATTGGAGGCTTCTTGGGTAACATCATTGGACATTGTGATGGAGTCATTTGTGAGAAAGGTATTGAAGAGTGTGGAATTGGCCGTGACATGCAATTAAGGACCTTGAGCAGTTATTATGCTGTTTGCTGCCTGTGGCAGTCAATGGGACATGGTGGTGGGCAGGTCACATATGATTTCGTTTTGGCTGTTTCAGTAAGACAGTGTCTCCAACTTGGATATGACAGTCTCTGATAGCTCTTTTGGATTCATCATTTTATTATATCCTCAATTCCTATGTAGCACCTCTTTCATGAAGAACTGCAGGGTCAGACTGAGTCTATGCACTCTGATTGGTCGTCCAAAAAGGGCAGTGGCTAGGGCAACGCCGGTAGTGCAATGAACAGAGCCACTATAATTAAATGGAAACTGTCACATCTGTTGCTTCCCGTTTCTAGTGGTGCGCAGCACCTTGCCGAAGGTGTTCACGAACTTTCAACTTTACCATGCGCCTCTTGCTATAATGGGGAGCCTTTGTGAGCAGCCAAGCTAAGATTCTGCAAAACTAAACTCTGAGAACGTCCTTAGAACGGGGAGTGGATCACTGGGGTTGTAGGCATACACTCTTGTATCACAGGAATGCAGCTTCACGTCGCACTTCTTCGAAGCATTTACGCTCAGTATGTTCACACTCGCTCCAGAATCAATCAGGAAGTTAAACTTGACACTATTGGCTTTAAATGTGACAAATGGCAAACTGACCTCAGTGGCAGGTGTTGGTAATTTGAACGTACACTCACCAGCATAACTTGACGAGGCTTCACGTGGTATAATTCCTAGTTCCACTTGATTAACACTCTCTGCATGAAGGTTTGGGCTTCGATTTCGGGGCTCACCAGGCTTTTGACCTTTTTGTGGAGGTCGGCATTGACCAGATAACTTCGTGCGACAGCATTCCGCGTAGTGACCATATTCGTGACAAACACGACACTTATGAGTTTTGTGCAGGACATCCACTTTTGCTTTCGTGTGGCCAGCTTTTACCGCTGTTCTAACAAGACCGGTTCTCTAGAGGAGGTTTTAAAGGCTGAGACAGTACATAGTTAGCTCTTTCCAAAAATTCAATGTCCCGTCTTGTTTTTTGGACACTTTTAATGCCCTTGCCTTATCCAACAGCGTATCAAGGGTCATCGTTGCATCTCTTACAAGCATCAAACATTGTGTATAAGAAAACTACGTTGAACTTGAGAGTGCAGAGCCAAAGCGTTTTTGTGCCACAAGAGAAAAACCGAGGCTTTGACTGCTAAATATCCCAACAAACAACCCACGTCACCTTAATCTTTTCCAATAAGTTGCTGTTACAGGTTGAAATTAATTCAGGTCCATTTAAATCCAACTAGGTTAAATTAAATCAAACTAGATAAATTTAATTAACCTGGGTTATTTATCAACTGTTTGAAAACTATATTAAGGGATTTCCTTTATGGGGTATGTCCTCTCCTCTCTCTTCCTTTCTTTTCTTACGCTCTTTCTGTCTGTCTCTATCCCTCTTAACCTTCCCTCCCCTGATTCATTTGTCATACCTACCACTACTTTGTGTACAATCTACTACACTGTGTACATGAGAGACAGCTGTCGCTTTAAACTGCACTTACCGAGACTTGAACCGGGCCCCTGTGACATCCTTTAGTATTTGAGCCCTTCGCTGTAACTAACCGCTAAGCCACACAGGACTTGGATAAGCAATCGTGATTAATTTTAATGGCAAATACTTTTCTCCTGGTAGAAGAGGGCCCAGACTCTTCTCGGTCATAGTTAATTATAGCAAACGTTTACTCGTGCGCAATGCGTGGCCCTGTACGGTTCGTAAAATTGCTAACACAAGTTGTGTTGATTAAGAGATATCTACAAAAAATTGGGTGAAGTTAAAGCTTCCAAAAAGACAAAAGCAAGCAAAATAACCCTTTTTAATGACAACAACTTTTACAACGGTGCAGTGAAGTGGTTAGAAACACGTAAGGAAGACAGTAAGGACAAAACAAATCTGACAAGTTAAGACATAGAAATTATCAAACGAATAAAATGGAAACTGGAGGGTGGCAAAATATTATCGAAGAACGGAAAAGAAATCGTTCAAAAATGTCAAATACACCAAGTTCTTTGCCAAGGCCATTCGAATATTTCGCACAATGGAAGAGACAAGATGGACAAGAATATTAACCCTGATTTTACATGGTTAGCATTAAGGTTGGGGGTTTGGCATACTTTTCATGATAACCAATTCTGCTTTTTTAATCTCACAGCAGCAGAAAAGCAAAACCTTGTTTAATAAGAATTACCTTCATGTGACTTTGTTTTATTCTTATTTTTCTGGTTTTTGAAAGGAAAAAGGCATCCAAAAATTGACTTTTTATAGCGTAAATTATTGAATGATGTGCAGTTACTTGTGCAAATGTAGTTCAGTGGCGAAACTTTCTAGCATTTCGAAATTTTTAATTCAGCACTTTCGGCAACGTCCTCCCTGTTTATATAAAATCCTGTTTTAAACGTCCGTTCGATTAGAGGTTTTGCTCTTCGAAAAAAAATTAATCAAACTTCACGCGATCTGTAATCAATTCGACATCGTTAAAACTGCTCCTAATTAAGAAAACTGTTCAAAAGAAGATCCTTCACTGCAATCACAATTGTAAAAAAAAAGTTTTCGCTGATGCACTGAGAAGCAGTGTCAGCTGCGCAGGCCAAAACTTGTTTGACGGGAAATCTGAACTGACTTTCCACATGGAACTGAGGCTCCGGGCTCGAAGAGGTAATTTTTTCTTACGGTGTTTGGTGGTTTTCTTTGACTCGCACAGCCTTTTCTTGGCCAAGGAAATACGTTCCTCGACACGGAGGGTCCGAACGCACAGTTTTCGAGGCGCCTTATTCGTAGTTTTCTGTTTATTCAAGGGTAATGTTTGGCTTGAAACCGGAAACAATTGACCAAGATTCTTTTACTTCGGTTAGATTTTATAAGGCAATGTTACAGGTAAATTTGAGATTCAGGTTGAAGTGATTTCAACCTAGGTAAATTTAATTTTAAACTAGGTTGAAATTGAAAGTAGGAAACATAAAACAAAAAGTCCATCAATTGTTAGCAAGTACGTGTATATTGGTAAGTAAATCGGTGCTGGAAGTAAGGGGATGTGGTTACCGTACGTTTTTCATGAGTTAGTCTGTAAAAACGCCTTTGGTTGTTATTAAGTCTAAGCACTAACTCTAAAGTTCCCTGACAAAGTTCCAACAAATGTTGGCTAGCTCAAATTTTTCGCGCATATTCCAAATTACTTCGAATTCATTCCCTGCTCGGCTACTGTGACAAACGAGCTTGATTTCCACTATCTACAAGCTCTCTCATATCCGAATCGATAAGCGCATTTAACTATAGTTTATTTTTTAAAAAAACACGGAAGGATGAAGGATGTGGATGTAACCACATTTTGCCTGTTATTACAAGGGCGATGTGATTCGAGCATCGAAGCTGATTATGATTTTCAAAATAGCCGCCGCGCAGTTTCTTAATATTGTTGAAGAAACAAAAAACAACAATAACATAGTTAAAGATATGAAATTATCTTAATAATATCGGGCTTAGGCTCACTGTTCATCTAATGACATCAATTACGATATTATACGTAAATTGGCAAGAAAGTTTACCTCCTCAGGGTACGTTACTTGAACCAACCCATAAGAAACCCATTACTTGGTATTTCACCAAAGTCTAGCTTTGATTGTCTTTTAACCATGGGACTAACTGTAACTCCTTCGTGCCCCGATTGAGATTGGGATTATTTCTTAAAAGAAAAAATAATAACAACTGAACTGAACAATTACTTACCAAGTAGCGAGCTGCGTTTAATGTGTTCCTACGCATGAAACTGCCGAAATTTAGTATCAAAGAAGCATTGAAACATTTCAACAGATTAGCCTCCTGCTCTGACCTTTGGAATGAATTAGCCGCATGACTAGTGGGTTATATGTGTAAACAACTGGTACATAGACAGGTACTTACCTATTTGATGTAAACTATGATTGCTGGTCATTTTTTCCGCATGCATAAGCCTCAACTCCTGCTCCTCTTTAAGTTTCGAACTATTATTTGATTTTTTTGGAGGTCGAGGCGGATACAATTGAATTTAATATTCCTATAAAAAAGCACCAAAATATACCAAGCGACCAAATGTCACGAAACGAAAGCACTTTGTTGAACACAGTTGTGTTCACTGGGGAAGGACCAACAGTTTCCATGACTTAAGGACCCACTTGCTTCCTATTTTGCCTCATTACGTAACCAGACAAAATCAACAACGTATTAACATGCAAGGGTATATGGGTCAGCCTGCCCAGCTTTATTGATAAATACGCACACTGCTGCAGACGACTCCTTACGCACCACGCCAGACACGTAATCCCCAAAAACCCCCCAATAGAAAAAAATGGGGATCGTGTACCCCCAACTGAGGCTGTAGCGCTACCTTTGGGGTTTTAAGGTATCTATATAAATGAAAGAAAACGATCAAAAACGAAAGGAAGCAAGGCAAGGCTGACCTATAACTAATCCAAACTCCTATCGGTCAGCCTGTCAATACACATTACCCGCAAAAAGCATCACCGCACACCCCAGTCCTCTGCTCCGTGCCAGCAAAATATTCATTTTACCCAGTCACGGGTTAGAAGTTGCATTTTTTGCCATCGGACGTAAAAATGGTACATTAAAGGCAACACTGTAGAGATGTTCTCATAAGCAGACTCCGTGCCGTAATTCAACATGCAGGATTGAAAATCACGGATAAGCATTTAATCTAAGCACACTACAACTACTGAACACACTTTCACACGGAAAGACTGCAGAACAAATGAATAATGCTGTCAACCAACAGTGAATCTTAAACTCGCCGATTTCCCTTCGGCTTTAGCGCTGAAGCGGGGTTTTTTACAAGGAAAGTATGCTGTAAGGTGTACAAACCTTTTGTGGCTCTTTCTTTTTCTCTTTTAAGGAAATTGAATATTTATCTTGCCCAGAGTTTCTTAATTTCACACCAGGACCATTGCCACTGCCATTATGAAATTTTCAAGATTTTCAATCCAGCTCACCCAACTTGAAAACATTAGCCCAATGTTTTAATCTTTTAGTCCAAAAGCTATCGCATGTCCAATAATAACAGTGCCCCTTTAAAGCAAAATATTTTAAAATCTTTTTACTGTATGAAATATAATAATGAGTTGTTCCTTATTCCCGATAAAACCTTCTGAAAATTAAATGGCAAGCCAGATATTTTTAAAGAATGAGCATGGATTGTTTATTATTTATTCATTTATTTTAATTAGATTGAATTTAGTATATTCTCAATGTCCTTCAAATTTGAACTCATAAGGTTGTGACTTTTTTCGTTGGGAAGATTACCTTTCATGACTCCACTGCTGACCATTATTTTTCCGGTCAAAAAAATTGAAACAGTAATAGTTTCTGCTTAAAGTCAATAATCTATGACATTGACTCTTCCAAAGGCCAAAAATTATTTCTGCAACTGTCCATCCTCACTAGTTTATTATACTTGTGACAGGAGATAGTAAGACATGAGAGTGACATGTTCTTCTCTTTGTGAAATACAGAAGTATTTTACGAGAGTCACGTGTAATAATTATTTACTGGTAAAATCATTATTATTACATTAATGCCACTTTTCAGACTGGAGGAAGTGAGATTAAATAATTACATGTTTTTCTCTATGTGAAATACTACAACATTTTACAGGAATCATTTATTATCTGAAAAGTTTTTTTTTTTTCGTACATTAATGTCCCTTTTAAAAATTAAATTTGTTTTTTGTATAAAGAAAACTAAATCTGATTCAATTAAAAATGTTATAATCATTGTGCATAGTGTTCTTTTCATTTCCAAAACTGAATGGAGTGAATGTGCCAGAGTTACTTTTAATCTAATACCAGAGTGATTTTAACTCTTATTATGGAGTTTAAATTACTCTTGATGGGGTAGAGTTGAAGAAACTCCTTTTTCAATCTAATACAACTCCTAAATTGGAATTAAATTTGGAGTGAAAATGACCCTCAGAAAGGAGTTATTTTGAATCTAATATGTGTACTTCATTTTTTTTCCTTTACTCAGAAATGAAACGTATTTATTTTGACTTCAGGGTGAACTATTTCAGCTTTGACTATCTGAATGATTTTGAGTTAGATTAAAGCAATATATTGTTGAAAAATCCAAACCTATCTCTCTTGGTGTTAATGAGTAATGTATTTTAAACAATCTTCGCCCTTGTGAGTCGCAATAAATTGCGTTAACCAGGAACAAATTATTTTAAAGCTAATACCGGTAACTGTCTAGGTTCACATGTAACAAAAGTAATGGAAAAGTCACAGAAAACGGAATTTGAAATGCACGTACGTAGTGCCATTTGAAGGTTAAATAGGTATTTGCAGACTTAATGCTTTGATGTATTGTGCACATAAACAAGTATCTGTTCTTCCCTTTAATGGTTAACATTCCTTGACAGACTTCTTGCCGTTCCAAGAGAGTTTGTGTCCACATTTTATCTTTATTTCGGGAGAGTTTCAATAGACGAAGCGAAATAAATATGACAGACGGAGTGACCCGCACTACAGTATTTTATCTTTTCTCCTGCCCTTACCTTTCCGGAAGCGAAACACTATTTCTTTTTTTTAATAGTTTCTTGTTGGAGTTAAGGTAAATCTCATCGAGTGACTTTATAACAAGAGGTATTTTACCTTTAAATGGAGTTAAAATAACCCCCAAAACAGAGTTATTTTGAATCGAAAATTTTAACTCCGTTTTTCGAGTTAAATTAACTCTGAAAATTGCTGTGTAAGTAAAACCCTTAAAAAAAGGAAAAAAAAAATTTGATAGGAAGCAAGCCAAAAAATAGGAAAAAATAGAAACTTGACGTCCTGTAATAATAGTTGTAAAATTATTAAAGATCCATTGAACGGTGCAGATTGATACGTATGTCAGCGAAATTTTTGGCAGAAAGCACAAAGAAAATCCATTATAAAGCCACGAGAGCCGTCGAATAATAAGTGTAATAAGTGTTTGTTGATGTCTTTTAGCTTCTTCCGTAGCTAAAAGGTGGGCGTTTCACTCTGTCTAATCTACCTCTCTTGATGATTCGCTTTTACGTAGCGAAGCGTTACTTGAATTTGAAGGCTACAGTCGATGTGTAGATAACCGCTTTATTTCTGCACTTGTTGCCAACGGGAAACGTCATCGGCAACAGTCAAACTGCAAAGCAAATAAAAGATTTGCGTTTTAAATATGAAATTACACTTTAAAGGCTGAAATATTCGCAGCGAAAGTCTACTTACAATTCTGTTGGGCAATCCATGCATCATAACACGGCTCTTTACAATGAGTTTCGTTTTTTTTAGATAAAAAGACCAATTCGTCGCCAGGTCCTTTGCGACTTCATTTTGGCGCCCAAACGGTACAGCTACACAAAAAGTTATTTAGTTGAAGTACAAACTGTAAGTTTAACTCCACTAGCGCAAATCACTCGATTTACTTCGATGCCCTGTAATCGACAGGAAAACAAATTCACATCAAAAATGAAATCTTTGGTGATTTTATCTGTATACTAGATTTGCAAACAAAAGTGGGGTAGACGATCACGTTGCTAAAAAAAAAGAGTAAACGAGGTTTAAATGGAATCAAATAATCAATTATTTCAAGTTATACACTTTGCCTCGAGTTTAAAGTCTTAAAACTGCGCAAATTACATAACAAATATGAATAATTAACTTGCATTTTTAATTGAGATTTACCGACAACCGACAAATGTCGAGAATTTCAACCGAAAACTGACAAAGTAATATAATTTTTACCGGCAACTGACATGTGCACCCCACGCCCCCATTGAGACCCTCTTAGTGACGGTGGTTTTGTTATCCGATGTGCTTTTTGGGTTTCCCCATTTTGTCCTATTTCGGTTCCGGTTTCTCTTAGATTTCAGCTGCAATTGATCTCGAATAGAGTGTTTTCACTCACGTGATCAGTAACCTTGTTTAATAATTGTCGCTAATTGTCGCTGCTAATCGCCGTCGCAAAGTACAGCAACGACGCAGCTCAACAAGGTCGAACCGAAAGCATACAATGGCGCCTCTGGCAGCCGCTATACGGTCCATGTGTGACCTTGGAGCACAGCTTACAGCCAGCTGGAATCGGCTGTATGCTGGTTTTTGCCGAGGGGGGAAAACAAGAGAACCCGGAGAAAAACCCTCGAAGCAGAGAAGAGAACCAACACAAACTCAACCCACTTATGGCGTCTGGTCCGGGAATCGAACCTCGGCCACATTGGTGGGAGGCGAGTGCTCTCACCACTGAGCCATCCCTGCTCCCCTTTTTCTTCCTTAACAAAAGAAAACGTTTGACTGATAATAGAGCTCAATTCACGGAGACGTCACTTGAAAACCCTCTACAGTCGCGAAACGCCAAAGTTATTGGGAGGAATGCGTGACAAAGTGACTGTCACGAGAGACTGTCACGAGAGTGGGTCACGCGTGTCGAATGACGCTCGTGTTGGTGATAAGGTTAACCTGGACTTCGCAGTGGATGAAGGTGAAGGACCCCATGAAGATCTAAACTAGTCTGAAGTGTCAGACGGCAGACTCTTCAGACTAGATCTAAACGAGCCTGAAGTGAGTTAAGAAGCTAGTGACTCTGATAAAAGCCAGCAAGAATTTGATGAAAGTAGTGACGAAGTACAGATGACAACAATTCCCAGGGCCAGCAAGATGAATAAGGGACATCAGAGGGACGAATTTTCTCTTTGACTTTGGTGCAACGTCGCGACATGGAAGGGCGGTGAGGTTCAATACTCGACTGCTGTTATAAGTAAGTATTTGTTTATTACTACATTTAACCTTAGAGCATGCTCCTGCTGCCACGTAAAACAGGGAACAAATTGTACCGGTTACTTCCTCAGTGCAATCGCGTGTTTTAAACCAAGATTAATTAAACATTCCAGTCGAATCTCCAAACTGTCGGGTCTTAGTTATCAAATAGAAATGTTCAATTAGAGATTTTCGATTTAGTTTCCAGAGCTATAGCTTTTTGCGATTGCAAAAAATTGAAATTCTAGAGAGGACTTGTGAGCAAATTCTTCTAAGTTAACTTGGTTTCATTACCAGCTGCTTTTCGGAAAATGAGCCCACTAAGTCCGGGCTCGAGAGAACGGCAGAAATAAGGCAATGATTTAAGCAGATACTAAAAGATATGAAGGCTTTAGACAAGTCCATGACATTCACAAATACTTTTACTAAATAAGTGTTAGTGTAGTTTGCTCTGTATGCCCCACTTGTCACCATTGTATCGGTTTTCTGACGGTTTTGTATGAGGTTTTCGGTTTTGACCGAATTTTTTTGCGGTTTTGCGGTTTTGCGGTTTGCGGTTTTGGATGATTTTTTCTTCGGTTTTGCGGTTTGTAATATACCCCAATGTCCTCCTCTTTAAGAAGTGGTGTTGTGATGTTTCATTCCTGACACCAATCTCTGTCAACAACTATTTTCAGACTGCTTACTATGTTTGTTAAATTCGAAACAAAGCAGTGTTTCTTACTTTGAAGTAAATTCACGTACAATTTTGTGTTTGGTTTAGTCTCGCTCGACCGCCGACTGAAGAGACTAATGGAGTATTTTTTCATTTTCTAAACAGATTTTCTTTCTTCCTGCTACTCGTACCTGTTCACAGCCTCAGCAAGATTTTTTGTACCTCAGATTTTGCCCAGTCGCCTAAGATATATATGATCCATTTCATATATCATTTCATCACCAAACATATTGTCGAAATTCTGAAAACTTCCCGTCATTTAAAAAAAAAAAAACAGAGGGAAAATGTTTGCTACATTGACGACATCTATGCGTCTGTCCTCTAATAGATCATAGGACAACCAATCAAAATGTGAGAATAATTTGACTTACATGTACACAATTTTAAACCGATCAGCACACGGCGTATATATTTCCTTTTTAATTTTGCTGTTCTATTTCATTCACCTATTATCAGCTATTATTTGGCCTCTAATTGAGTCGTAAAATGAACAGGGTTCAGAGAATGGAGATCCGGAACTCCTACCCACTCGGACACTTTTGCAACCCTCCTAAAGGGTCCTTTGGCGACAAAACACGATCAAACTTGTTGGATCACCGTCCAAACGAGCAACATCGACGTAAAATGTTTTGCAGTGTTTAAAAGTAAAGTAACCATATTTAACGTCGATAACTCGTAACAGTAATTCAACTGACCAACTTGTGGTCGACGGTGCGGTTTACGCCCTCCTCTCCAATAGCGCTCCGTTTTACGAGTAAAGAGCTACTTAAGCTACACTAAACTGAAGGAAAGAAGACGAAGTAAGGATGCCAGATCCGGGGATCGAACTGAGAACCTCTTGCACCAAGACCGCGCACTAACCGACTGTGCCATCCATGCTCCTTCTACAATTGAGTGTAATTTCAACAAACAGATTTAAACAACAATCCAGGACGAAATGTCTTGCGACACTCTTAACAATTAGAGCAAACATCGCCTCGATTAAAGGTTCTGTACTAATTCCTCTCAATATCTCCCCCTCCCTCCCCCAAGCAATGTTGAAACAAGCGGCAGCATTTCTGAATGTTTCCCGGATTCCAATCAACATTAAAAGGGTGGAGCGGGCTGTATGATAGATGGTTTTTGTTTGAAACCATTTTGGCTCAAGTGCTCTAAGACTTTTGTCCAGGGATGTTTAAAAAACGAAGTTTTTTTTTAAAGTATTTTTTTCTGCAGAAAAGTAGGTAAAATTGGTATTTTTCAAAGCATATTAAAGTTAAACTTAATTAATGTGGGATTGATTACGGTAGAACACAGCTTACAGGCGGCTCGCAGTCTTACATTTTATTCAATCCGAAAGGATGTTATTAATACAATAGCATCAATGTTTACGCGTTTGCACCTTATTATCGAAAGCAGAGAAGTGATACTATGAAAGTCACACATGGCAAGTGTAGTGTAACACAATACCATTTCTTGCGTTCCAAGGTGACGTCAACTGCGATCATGGCGTTACAGTTGAAAACCTTGCTTTTCGGAAAACGGCACAATTCAACTACTTTCTTTTCTACTCAATGCTATACATTAATAGATGTTTCACATGAACGTTTACATAGTTAGAAATCCTTGACATATCGTGCATTCCATTTTCCAACGGTCTACCATCGCAACAGCAAGAAATATGATATCATATTATTTTCTCAGTGAAAAGCTGTGTTAGACCGTCTAGACCAAAAAATATATAAATGTCAGAATGTGTAGTCGGAACAAATTGGTTCAGTTTCATTGTGACTACTTCGCATGCGCTTAGTCACTATTGCCATAGTGTTGTTTTTTTCCGAAAACTGGGTATGTAACAATACAATACACTTCGGAGCCAATCCGCATACAAAGAGTACTAAAGTCCGTACTCTAAAAACAGTACGAAGATTTGCCGATAGTTCGCGAGGGCGAACGAAATGCGCTCTTGGTTCGGAGACAATGATCTCTTGTGATTTGATCGGGTGAGTTTTTTATATCTTACAACAGTTTGCTGCACTTCTCGCAACCTTCATATTTTGCTTCTAACCGGTCATTTGAGCCCGTTTATGCGTTTACTGAAGCCGTTGAAGAAAAGCAAAAGCCCTTTGAGGGAAAACATGAGCCTCTTCCACCTTGCAGGAATATTGAGCCCGTATACGAAATAAACACAGCCTTTGGGAATTTCAAGTAGCACATGATTGTCAAACTATAGATGATTTTCACGGTGAGCTAATCAAATTCGTAAAGGTTTTCTGAATTTTTATCCATAGAAGGTCAGAAGATGACTTAGAATTCCGTGTCGTCTTTCGTTTCGAAAATGCAGCGCTTTGAATTTCCTAATTAATATTGTCGCCTTACGCAAATTTGATTGAAAAAATGTCTATCCCAATGAATATTATCAGTTTGAGCGTTTTGTTCCGGCATACACTTGTATTTTATCTCGCGAGCGAAAAGTAAGCGATTGTCTATGATTCATTTCATATATCATGTCGATTTGTTGTTTCGCCACATACTTTTTAGTGGAGGACTTTGGTGTCTCAATACACAGATACTAAGTTGCGTCAGAGTTACTGGTTGCGTGAAACGCTACGACACACATCTCAGAAAGGAAGTACCGCACAGACCTGAGAATTTGTTTCCTGCAACTTTCCAAGTTCGTGGCCTTTTTCATTGCACGGTTTCAAATTTATTTTTTTGTTGCGTGACAGTGAAAAACGATCTTTTGCATGTAAATTTTTCAATGGTCGAGAAACTAACGATATGAAAGCTGTGGTGATTCATCTACCCCTATTCGCATAATAAAATATTTAACAACTATTCTACTTCTTCCATATTTTCCCCTTGTAAATTTCCGCAGTAGTCATAGGGCTACGACAAAACACTGACTCCGGGCAACTGACCCCCTACTGACTCCCTTACTGACCCCCTCTAAATTGACTGGAAATAACAACCGGAAGTTGTTGGGTCTTAACTGCAACGCTCAGTAGCTCCTGGTGCCGTTATCCATTCACTGCTTGCGGAAAGAAAATGACCCAAGGACGTTCTCGTTTAAGTAAAACTGTGAATTGAAGGTTTCATAAGTATCGATCTGTAACCAGAAACCCACAAAAGGGAGACCATGGAGGTCTGTCAAATTTCACTAACTCAAAATTTGCAGTGGACTCTAGAATCTGCAACCCGCCGGATGTTATGTTTTCGAATTTTACAACTCGGATGTCGGATTTTCACAACTTCGCCGTCGGAGTTTCAACAACTCGGAGCTGCTACAAGCTTCCGTTAAGACCCAGTTAAGATCAAACAACTTCCGGTTGTTGTAACGCGGGTTTTGTTACTTGTTCTTTTTTTTTTTTTTTTCTTTTTTTCATGGACGTGGACTGCAAAACAGGTGATAATTCTTCGGTTGCCTCGCTTAACACTCGTTCATTGGAAAAGAGCAAAAGCATATATGTTGAAAGGAGTTGAAACGACTGGCACGAAGCAGAACAACCTTCCTTCCTCCATCGTGAAATTCGAAGGTGCGCCGATATACAACAGTAATTTCTATATTATCGTAAATCATAATCCGTGTCGGTAAAAGTCTTGCCTGTCACTCCCCTGGTAAGTGGTGTCTTTGTGTATAGAGCCTTCTGCGCGTATTTTCTTAGGATCGAGAGGGTAGTCGAACCGCGTAGATTTCTCTGGTGGACACAGTAGAATCATCAACTTAGCCTGCAATGGCGTCGAAAGTCATGCAACGCGAATGGCGTTTTAGTGGATCCTTAAACAAAATATACCCTTATGGAGCTCAATAATGGAAAGTCAGTTGGATAAACTAGGCATGAATCTCAAAAGCGACGAGTACTGGACTTCGACAACAATCTATCGCCCGTCGAGACGAAATCAAAGTGAGGAGTATTTACCTGAAGTACATGGTAATTTGACACAATTGAGTTTCTTGTCTTCACGCACGCAATGAAATAGGAAGAGGTTTTCACCTCTAAGAGCAAATATGTTGTTTGTTTCAATAAAATTTTCGCTGGAAAAGGATTCTGTGGTATTTTCTGCCTTTGTGAATTATGATATCATGTTGTGTATTGAATTTTCGAGCTTAAGGTTCAAATGTGATATGGGAGAAGCTTTTTAGTATTGCTCTGTAAGCAGGAAGGGTTCACAGGCCTGTTGGAAGCGTGCTTGAGTTTCAACAAAATGAGGCCCAAAATCAGTGAAAACTTGTGACGCAGATGAATAATAAAGTAGCTGCTATTTCCATAATGATGGAATTACCTGGTGATAAATAACGTCGTACGCGTCTTGGAGAGTAAATTTTGACTTTGCATAAACAAGAGTTGGGCGATTGTGATCTTTGTTTTGACTTCGCTCATTTCATTGTCAAACTTTATAACACTTGACAGAAAAAGAAACTTACAAAAACCCGGTATCTTGCCATCATTTGACACAGATGCTTCACTGTTTGGCGAGTAAACATGCCGCGGTAACTTAATCACGGCGCCCGCTGAATTCCGGGAGTTTGCCTTTTGGTCGAGGGTCGAGGGTAACTAGTCGAGGGTCGAGGGTAAATAGTCGAGGGTCGAGGGTAAATAGTCGAGGGTCAAGGGTAAATGGTCGAGGGTCGAAAAATTATTCAAAATTAATTTCAAATTATTTCAGAGGATATTCCGTAGCTTTATGTGCCCACAAGATTCGAATATAGCCGGCTAGCTACATTGTCTGGGCGTGTTGCTTTGATTGACAGTACCAAATGCAGTTTCCTGCTGTCAAATACTTGCTCATCTCCCGGGACTCATCTTTCTGTTCTGTTATCGTGGCTATGGAATCATTTCGCAGTCGACTGAAACAGCAAGGCTTTATTGTCTCCTTCAATCCAAAAGGAGATGGAAGCTGCTTTTTTTCGGCAGCTGCACACCAGCTGAAACAAGACGGTGCGGTGCTTAAAGGAGGCGACATTTGACTATCTATTATCATCGCTTTGATGTAAGTATTTTCATTGATAGTCATTACGAGCAAAGAAATAGATAGGAAAGAAGTCTTTCCGTACTCGTTTACTTTTATATCCTAGACTGATGGCCATTCAATTACGCCTCGCTTTCTACAGACAAAGTGGATTATGGGGTGTTTCTAAAACGAAGACCCAAAAACTAAGACCTAAGACCTAAGACCCACTGATCTAAAACGAAGACCCTGTGATCTAAAACGAAGACCCACTGATTATGGGGTGTTTCTAAAACGAAGACCCAAAAACGAAGACTTAAGACCTAAGACCCACTGATCTAAAACGAAGACCCTGTGATCTAAAACGAAGACCCACTGATCTAAAACGAAGACCCACCTCAAAAGTGTTAAAACGATGCCATTGTATATTATGGAATTGTAGGAACGGTGGAACAGTGGAATTTCTGAATGTGAGCTCTGAGTACGTGTTCTCGAAACTCCTCACAAGTAATAATATAGCGATGTTTAGTGTGATGTCACCCATTGTTACTACAGTAATATGGCAAACAGAACGTAATTATCATTTCAACATGTTCCCGCAAAGCAGACAAAATTTTATTGGTGGAATTCTGCTCGTTTGGGTAAAACCCACAAAAATGGACCACCTCGAAAGGCCACACCATTTGCCTTCTCACGCAAGGAGGCTGTTTTTTTAGACAAATGGTAATCTATACATCAATAACATGACTAAAAGTGACAACTATGACAGCTATTACGTGACAGATTTTTTAGACACAGCTTCAGAGATTAAACTTCTTTATTCTGGCGTGGAACTTCAGCACTCTGCCGTTGCCAGCAGCCAACTCTCTCTAGGTCTCTCAAAAACTGGCGTTTGTATATGCTCTTGGCTAGCTATGATTGGTCAAAGAGCTTGAAAAATTTTACAAACGTGATCCTAACACTCTCATCAACCACGGCGGAAAAGCTTGTGGTAAATACTTGCGGTACATACTTCAGGCTAGCTAAATTCGATTGTTGGATAAACTGATAGCAACGGACACCGCAGTTTCCGCGGTCCTTTACACTAACCCGTGCTGGCTAACCGCGGAAAAACTAACAATACATATCATTACGTTAAGATAACTAACAACAACAACAATTACAACTTCACAAGAAAGATCCGCAAACACAGACCTCGTGTTTCCAACAACATCGGCGGAAATTCGGCTATCGCCCAATGCCATTTGTCGTGGGTTAGTTCTTTACATTAACCGAGAGGGACGAGGTTGTTTGCGACACTTAATTTGGTTTCCACGTTTCAAGTTGCTATCTAACTTTTTAAGCATCGTGCATTAAAATACTTTGCATACAATAAGACGATCATGAAAATAAAGTTTAAATTGTTACAAAATATGCTTCAACACAGCTTTTTCTATTTCAACTTTTTTTATTCCGACTGAGTGAAGCTCGAAACTCCTCACGAAGAAATTAAATTATATGTCTACTTAATGTAAAGTTAAATTACTTGTTGTTAACTTTTTCCATATTACTGTAGTAACAGTAGGTGACATCACACTAAACATCGCCGTGATTTATGACAAATAATAAATATCAAATGACTCATTGAGAATTACACAGAAAACTCGTGTCAATTATTTTATCAGTGCAACGCATAGAAGCATAAAAACCGGAACAGCGAAAGCCACCGACACTTTATTAGTTTCTCCTAAAAAACACCAATGATACGCAGCCTAGTAACAATCCTTTCCAAAGCGCTGCTTCTAAAACAGGAAAGTTAAAAGAAAAGGGTTAACGAGCCAGTTAATTACATGATTGATAAAACAAAAGTACGTACAAACTTGAAACCGATAATGACAAACCTTATCGGTGATTTCTCCGAGACGTGGAGTAAGCTAAACTTATTTATTTATTGATATTCGAATGATGAGCTGATAAAATACATTATAGATCGTTTTCACGTGACGTCATCATTTTCTAAAATCCAAAACTAAAGAGGCAGGAAAGTTTTTATCCTCATCATGCATAAGAGGCGGTAAATTTGTATCCATTTGCAATTTTAAAGCTCAATAGCGTGCTTCGTTTGGAAACCAGAGCATTTTGAATTTCTGAGTTATAGCGGTGCGTGACACGAGGCGACGATCAAGTTTATTGAGAAATATATGTTTATCTCACGGTTTTGAGCCTTTTTAGAATTTAAAGCATTAGGAAAAGTGCGTAAGTAAATAGCTGTCTGTTTTGGGAAACGGACGGGCCTAAAACTTGGAGAAGTGTCTTCTTCATTTATCTTCTACAACATCACGAATTCTTGACTTTTTCCACTGGATGGTTTTCGATTTATTTTTTTATTGCGTGACAGTGAAAACGATCCCGCCTGGAAGCAGCGCAAAACATTTCACGTCATGTCCGCCATTTGTTGTTTTTTCATGGGTTTCTCAATTGCGCCTCTTTTAGTCCATAATCCACTTTGTCTGTAGAAAGCGAGGCGTAATTGAATGGCCATCAGTCTAGGATATAAAAGTAAAACGAGTACGGAAAGACTTCTTTCCTATCTATTTCTTTGCTCGTAATGACTATCAATGAAAATACTTACATCAAAGCGATGACTTAATAGATAGTCAAATGTCGCCTCCTTTAAGCACCGCACCGTCTTGTTTCAGCTGGAGTGCAGCTGCCGAAAAAAAGCAGCTTCCATCTCCTTTAAGATTGAAGGAGACAATAAAGCCTTGCTGTTTCAGTCGACTGCGAAATGATTCCATAGCCACGATAACAGAACAGAAAGATGAGTCCCGGGAGATGAGCAAGTATTTGACAGCAGGAAACTGCATTTGGTACTGTCAATCAAAGCAACACGCCCAGACAATGTAGCTAGCCGGCTACATTCGAATCTTGTGGGCACATAAAGCTACAGAATATCCTCTGAAATAATTTGAAATTAATTTTGAATAATTTTTCGACCCTCGACCAGTTACCCTCGACCCTCGACTATTTACCCTCGACCCTCGACTATTTACCCTCGACCCTCGACCCTCGACCAAAAGGCAAACTCGAATTCCGGCCATGTCACTTCGATTTTGCAATTTACTTGAACGAATTGTCGCTGATCGTAACTTTTTATATTCTATATTCACGGTTCAAAATTAATGTTGTTTTCATGTCGTAAATATTTTATTCTCGATCGACCGTCCGGGAAACTTCCTTCTGCTCTTTCTGAAAACTGTGTATCAATATTTATTTTCTTTTTCATCAATATTTGTTTTGCATAAAGCAAGCTACCAGAATCTGGGGAATCCCGAACCATCGAGTTGGACTTCGAGTTCGAGTTCGAGTTGGACTTCGAGTTGGACTTCGAGTTGGACTTCGAGTTGCGCTTTGAGTTGGAGTTCGAGTTAAAGTTGACTATAAAAATAAACTCCCCTCTCACCAAAAAGAAATAGAGGGGTAGGGTAGGGTAGGTCCCGCAAAACCAGAGCCCGCCGAGATACTTACATTTTTCGAAGGACCGCTTGTGCTTATGGGAGGGCACAAACCAACGATAGTATGACAAGGAATATTTTTCCTTGAAATGTAAATGCTAACTATGATCCATGATGCTAACCAACGATCTCTTATGAAGAGAAAGGATTTGAATCAAAGCAGTGTCCATTTCTGTTAAGAAAGTGCAAGTGGCACATAAAGATACCTTGCATCTCAACTTTGGCCTAGCATTGTAAGGAAATATTTTAAGGCTTAGGTGCCCGAGGTCTTCAGTACGGTCCTAGGCCCCGTAAATCGAGGATGCGTGATGCGTGACTGTGACGCTGTCCAAGTGGTCGTCTTGTGTTACACGTGTTTTCAAGGCATAAGCGGGTTTGAAACGAGGTCCCCACGTGGTATGATACGAGGTCTCGTCATCAGCCTGGTTGGTCTTGTTGCTGGCCATTGTGGAATTGGCAATGGAACGGTAGGTTTAATTTAGTTTATGAAGACTTTATTTTCGAATGCAAATTAACGCTGAAACATGCCCGTTTTCAGCGAGGAAACAACAGCAACAATAGAGATAACTTCGTCGCCAGAGGAGGTGTGTGGCGATACAACGTAAGTCTTCTTTTCATCATGGATCAAAAGGGTAATTTAGAAGAAACTGAAGGCCGGTGGCTTAATTGCTTATGCGTAAGTCCGAGTTGCACAGCACACACCTGACGGGTAGGCAAAACGGTCAGAAATTAGAGTGAGCAACCGGAACGCCCGGGGAAGGGGGGGGGGGGAGGGGGCACGCCCAGATGGTCTCCTTTAGGGGTTAAATTCAAAATTTCCGACGAGCATGCCCGTCTGTTCCATATGGGAGTCCCCCCCCCCCCCGGGCCGGAACGATGATGTTGCTGGTATATGTTACAGTGCGACGCGCCTTACCGTGGCCACCTGACAAAGTTTTTCACAAATTGTCCGCCAATCAGGGTGTGTAAATTTGATTGACAGTCACGCCTCCTTGCAAATTTCGCACGGTTGTAAGTTGAACACCGTCGCATGGGTTGTTGAGTTGACGTATTTACACGTAATTGTCAAATGTAAAAGTTTGTTGGGTGGCCACGGTAAGGCGCGTTGCACTGTAAAACAATAGTGATCTAATCGGCTTCATATATAGAATGGGGAATATAAAAGCAAAAGCGACACAAGGTGGGTTGAATTTTTTGAAGGTATATCCATATTTCGGCTGGCCAAACCAGGCTTCTTCAGGTACAATGAGCATATTTCAAGCATATGTAGCATATTTTCGTAATATGTTCCGGAAACACAGTGAAACACAGTGTAGATAAGCTTATATTAAAAAATAATCACATAGCATAGAACGGAACAGTCTGATTCTTCGTGGATGTTCAGACCATCGGGATCAATTGTTCTGCCTTTTTGGATTACAAAATAAAACTTCTGTGGCCTTACGGATAGAGTCTCGGATGGAAGAGAATTTTTCGATGGGTATTAATTGCATGTCGTTGGCAGTGTGTTGTTAGGAGATGACAGGAAATGTTCTGCGGCTGCGGTAGGTTTAGATTTTTAGTTAGGGTTGTCTATAGGGAGGGGGTTGCGCTAGTAAGAATTTTATTTGTTTTGTTTTAAATTGGGTCAAAATTGGAGCTTTTCCTAATCACGCGGCGAGCAAAATTTGGAAAAATTTGTCAGTGGACCAAAAATATCAAAGACGCCGTAGTGCGGGGCAGGCAGATTTTTCCAAAATCGCGCAAAGAAAACAAAAATTCATTAAACATGTCAACTGCGTGTCAGCAATTTTATTACTTAAACCACATGAAAAAAAAAAAATGAAAAATCCCAATATAGCCCCGAATTCCTATTCCTGTTCTTCGCCCAGCTTAGACATCTCTTTGCTTATTAATATTAATAATAAATAATAATTATACATTATTATCAATTATATACTTGCGTTTTAATTATTAAGTCGAAGCGCAACTCGAAGTCCAACTCGAAGTCCAACTCGAAGTCCAACTCGAAGTCCAACTCGAAGTCCGACTCGAAGTCCAACTCGAACTCGAACTCGAACTCGAAGTCCAACTCGATGATACCTAACTCCCAACCCTGGTAGGTGAGACAAC
>NC_090889.1:6074205-6084205 GCF_036669925.1 Montipora capricornis | reverse complement strand
TTCATTAGCCTAGGTGTCTCGTTCGGGAATTTCTCAGAAAAAATCGCAACGAAAATATTAAAGGCAGACAGCCATTGCAAAAAGTTGTGAATTTTCTTGGACGGCTGACATGGCTCAAGGGTCAGACGAGGTTGACTTGACGAGTTAGACGAGGGCGTTAAACAGACAGAATATCTATCCTGATTAGGGGAAGATGTGAGAAGGGACCCAAACTCGATGAATTCGTTAGCCCAGATTTTAGCTTTAAGCTTAGGGCTCACATTACTCCCTAGAGCCACCGCGATACTTGCGAAGGGTTCTCTATTAGCTGGCAACGAAAGCGGCTGTGCCGTGAACTTGGAATTGGTGGCCGTACCTTCGGTGAGCACGGAAACTTCATCCTGTACCGACGCCTCTACAACCTCCGTAGTGACCGGAGTTGGTGCTTTGACCTGCCCCAGTGCCTGCTGGACAGCTTGGGTGACAGCGAGAGATATAGTTGCGGACAGAGCTTGCACGTCCACCGTCATTAGGTTCGGGGGAGGCGTTGCAGTAACTGATTCTGCTGTTTCCTCGGTGAGCTCTGAAGCCCTTGGCCTTTTGGATTGCGATCGGGTGGTGGGTGCGGAACGCTTCTTGGGCGGCATAACTTAGCGATAAGAACATGTCAGTTAACTTCCTGAGACTATCAAGGTCTAAATTAAGATTGCTCCGAGGGGCGGTACCATAAAAACGCGATGGCAATGTAGGAAAATTATCTAGCCAAGATAAAAGGGGTGTGAAAAACCAAATTCCAAGGAAGATTAGAAATATAGAGCACGCACAGGCTACCGAGTGAATAAGGCCTACCCTATAAGAAGTTAGGGCGGCCGGATAAGGATTGTACACTCGTATGGCAACTGGCGGCAAAAAATTGCAGCTTAAACAATAGTGCTTAAACCACATAAAAACAAAATCATAATATTCTGGGTCCTACCAGAACCAAACAACTAAAACAGTGTACAGCCAGTGTCATGATCAGATAAGCTGCAACGCTAAACAGTAAAATCAAAGGCTGACAAGCAGCCAGTGTCGCGCGCAAATACGCAACGACTAAACATTAAAATCAAAGGCTGACACGCAGCCAGTGCCGTGCGCAAATAAACCGCAACGACTAGAATAAAACGACAAAGGCTGACACAAACAGAATTGGGCTTGGTCCACAAATTAACATTACTGCATAACATTTGAGCGAAAGGAATAGTAGCAACAAAGAATTACTGGTTGCCATCGCTAGTAAAAACTCGAAGAGATTTAAGTACCGCTCCCCGGAGACTGCGGTATAACTTAAATTGCCCCCTACTATTTAAGTGAATGCCATCCGCAGAAAAGAAACTATTGCATGCCCTCCAAAAACCCCTATGGCCCCAGTATATGGCATAAGGGATAGGCTCCAAGACCACCCGGAGATATCGTGTTAAAATATCGACTCTTTGGTTGAAAGCCACAGCTGCACGTCGACGGATAGTCTGGCATACGCATACACCCCCTACGCCGTACGAATCATGTAGCAAGTGCACAAAATCCTCCAAGGCAGAGCCCACTTGCAAAGGAGGACAAGATGTTAAATCATTAGTGCCTAGTTGCACAATAACTATATCTGGGCGAAACGAGTGAAGGATGTGTAGATCGAACTTGACCGTTTTAGCGATTGTGCGCCCCCCAATTCCATGCCAGCTAATGAGGGCGGACGCCGACAAATGGAACGTTAAATCCAAATGCCCAGAGTCACTTTCAATGAAATCATGTAAGCGACGAATAAACGAATGGCCTAGAATTAAAACGCGAGGTGTACCCATATTAGACTACCCGTCGGAAGAGCTCCGGAATTAAGGGAAAAGAAATCAAAGTGAATGAACTCTAGAAATAATGCAAGACAAAACAACAAAGGAACAATACAACTGAACGCTAAAAGGCAGAGAAGTTCTTCTTGCGATGATGGCAATAGTAGAAAGGGGCCGCGTGTACGAGATAACCGACCTTTTGTACTTAACTTTAACACGCGCCCATTTTTCATTGGACAGGAGACTTCCATAGTTGCCATATTAGAGCACAACCCGCAAACTGATAAGACAACCGGCGGAAATGCCTCGCGATAAAATAACATTATGCTTTCGGTCAACGGCATAATGTTTGTTTTTTGCGGAAGCTAACTAAGCGATCTACTCGGTGATTGAGGCGCAATTGATCGCCAGTGAACACGCGTCGGCAAACAATTTTCGCTGCTCTCTGTCTGGTCCAAAGATGGAAGCTATACTTTCAACATTGGTGAACAAAAAGTTTTCTAGTTTTCGCAGAAGAATATGCCAAAGGCTTCCGGTTTTCTGGGAAAGCATGTTTATACAAGTTTTTCCCAGAAAAGGATAGATGGCTCGCATGAGTCGACCTTCCTGCCTTTCTTGGAAAATTACATGCAGTCTCGATCTCTACTGGGTACTCGAAGCAATCGATATCCAGCCTTTAATGCTGTTTCGTTACTCGGAAAAATCGAAAAAAATGGAAAGAGAAAAAAACGACGACAACATTGGAGAGCTCTTTTTGTCAAAGGCTTTCGCAAGGTTAACGTTTCTCTCACCTTCTGCCGGAGTAGTTTAATTATGTCATCATAATTAGCTGCTTTCTGGGAAAAACGTTCTCAAAATAAACATCCACACCCAAACGCAATGCGCTCTGTGATTGGCTGAACACCTTCATCAAGTGATTTATGACGGCGATGCAGTATATGGACAACGCTTTCACCTGGATCATTTGTTCAGTAACATTATATTCACATTTCTGGCCTGCGGCGTAGAGGCACACCCGTCAAAGCGTACACCTTTAGCTTACGTATAGTACCGACGAGTACCTGGAAGGAGTCAAACGATTATGGCTTCAAACATGCAGGCCGTTCTATATTTTGCAATCTTCTGCTTTCTTGAAAACGCAGTTGGTGAGTATTCATTTAGGTCAAAGAAACCACCATGGTCCTTCCGTTACATTTTTACATAGTTTCAGATGAGATCATTTAGTACATGTATATCAGTTATCGGGGATTGAAGCGGAATAATTGCATCTCAGTTATTCATCATTCCTTCCATTTGTTTCCTGAGTCATTTATTGTTCATTACGGAAATGCTATTTGATATTCATTTATCCGTATTCATTATTCTATCACGGGAACCGTAATTCATTATTCCGAATTGTCGCACGCTAAATATGTCTTATTCCTTTCCTTTTTTAAGCCGTTATTTATTTTTCATTATTACCCTTCCACCCCCGACAGTTGTTGCTTTGGCAAGCCTTTGCAGAGATTCAAAGTCACTTGGTCTTAGCTTGAGGCTAATTAGCGCCTTATTCGGCTCCTGATCGTGTGACTTGACACGAGTTCTGGCCGAAGATGTGTTCTTGGCCAAGACTGATAACTCCTAAAGCGCTCATCTCTAAGCAGAAAGGTAACTAAGTATCCATTGAATGAAGGAGGTAGTTTCTAAAGAAACTGTCACAGTGGTGCTTCGTCGCTGGGGAACTAGTATACAAAAATTTGGTTTTATCAACGGAGTTGATAAAGTAAATTGGCCACCGTACAGAGATTCTAAAAGCTGACGTTTTGAGCGTTAGCATAAGTATCCATCGAACTGCTCAGCCAATCTTAGCTAGCTAATTCTTATAGGAGGAGTAGCAACACTACTGTTAGTACTATTTTCATTACTAAACGGAACCAAGACAAATCTCCAGCTGGGAGGTAGTCAGTATATCTTCGGCCAACTGAAATGCATTCCTAGGCCAGTATTTCTTTATTTAATGGAACTGCTTTTGAAAGTGGTAATCTCGGCTCCGATCAGTTATTTAGGGAGAGGAGTAGCAACATTAGTGAAATGTTTTAAAGTGCCCCTGTGAACAAAATGTAAGAAGAGCATCTTACTTGGAAGCATCAAATAAGTTTCTTTTATCAAAGCAAATCGCAAAATCCGTTAGTATTATATTTAGATCTTGATTTTACCTTTCTTCAACAACCAAGCTAGCCTTGAACTACTCACTAATTTATCCTTATATCACTTATTGCAATTCCACTTGGTCCTCTACATATGTCTCCAATTTAAATAGAATAATCTACTTGCAAAAGCGTGCTGTGCAAGCAATAACAAATTCAGATTACCGAGCGCATTCTGCTACTTTATTTGCGAAACTAGGCATCATCGACATTTTTCAAATAAATTCATTTCAAATTTCTAAGTTCATGGATCACAATCAGTTATTGCCTTCGATGTTTTTTAATTTATTTGAAACAAGCCTTCAAGTGCACAATTACGGTACTAGAATAGCCAGCAATTATCGGCCACATTTTTGTCGCACTAACATCACATGAAACAATTTACAATTCTTTATCAAGGTTCAAAAATGTTGAACTCTCTTCCTGGTTTGATTAATAATTCATCTAGTTATCTCAACTTTAAGAACAATATGATAGGGTTTCTGTTAAAAAAAAAAGAGTTAGTTATGCCGCACAAGCAATGCATAAGATTATTTAGATTAATGATAGGCATATGAGGGGGCCCCTCTCATAAGCCTGGTGGTTTCTTAGGGTCTCCTCGCCACAATTATTGTAACATCCATCCTTTTTATTATATTAATGACTTTACTCTTATTATTGGTTTTCTTTGAAATATTATTGTGGAAAATAAACATTCATTCATTCATTCATTCAAATTTCAAAAAGACAATTGTTTATTTTAACTGGATTCTTCCTATTTAATGGTCCGCCATTACTAACTTTAAGATCTTGAGAGAGCTGGATCGAGGAGAAAATGACGTCAAAGGCTCACTAGTTTAAGAATGCAATGCGCGTGAACGCCGCAGAATTAATATGCAGCGCGCGCTTTGCAAATATAACTGGACGCTCCATGAGCGTAAACTGGTTTGCCTGTGGTACGTGTTACGCAAAAACAAAAGGCACTGAGTTAGGTGGTATTGAACTGCAGCGTTCCAGTTAATTTTTTTTGTTTAAGTGGGGGGGGGGGGGGGGGGGTGTCATTTAGACCTTTTGAGAAGTCATCCTGACGTCGTGCCAGCAGTGGCCCTTTGGCTCACACGTTCACACGTTGAATTATAATGTCCTTGTAAGGTCCTGTCCCGTTTTGAGGTCTTTTACTTTTTCAAGCTTTCAAGCTTTGGTAATTAATTCAGCTCACAGATAACAAAACACGCTCTTGAGTAAAACTCACTCACTGTAAATTGCTCTGACAAGGTTTTCCTGCATGGCTATGCCATGCAGATCTTGCAGTTGCACTAAGCAACCGTTTATTATACACACTAAGGAAGGACTGAACATGTTATTTCTACTTGAAAATCCTCTTCTTTTCATTCTAATCTGATTCCAGGTCAATTTTTGTTTTGGGTTTAACGTTTGCACCAAAAAGTACCGCAAAAGCAGGGGACTTTACAGTAAGGCGCTGAAAGTGGATTTTCCTCGGAGTAATGCTGGCTGGGCCAATCCGAAAATAAAAAAAAAGAAAAATGCTGTAATAGGTACTCCTGGTAACTCCCAACAATAGAAGAAATAGGCCAGGGGATGGAGCTCGAATACGGCATATTTCTCATCATCCCCAGAGCTGCTCAGTCCGGAAGCGAAACACTATTTTTCGTTTCGTTTCCTGAGAAATGTATCTATTTTCACGACAGGATAAACTATTTACTCAATGAGTACGAGGAAGGATTAGGTTTTGCAAACGTTGGCCGTGAAGCACTTATATTTGAACAGGCTTAACTGATTAGAGTGTAATGTGAAGTGCTAGGTTTCTACCCGATATGAACCGTGTGAGCGTTCATTTGTTCATTGCCGTGATTTTAAAATCTTATGTTCCCACGGCCTGCTCCCGTCTGACCTTGTAGCTCAGTCGGTAGAGCAGCGGTGATGTAATCCGAAGATCTTGTGTTCAATTACCACCCTGGACAGGGTTTTTTTCTCTGTCCTTGTGCGGGTTCATTTCCGTTAATAGGGCTAACGCTCACATGGTTCATATGGGCTAGAAACTTAGCACTTCACATTAGGGCCAAGTCGCACTAGAGGACAAAACTGTTTACTTATGTCAAAAATCTGTCATCACAATGAAAAACCAAGTGCGACCGGTTTGTCCACCGAAGGACAAAATTTGGTCGCAGACGGACAAACTTCAAAGATGCCGTCGACTACCTCTGGAGCAGGCCAAACCGAAACAAATCTTAGAAAACAATAGCGAGGGTGTCTTGATTCGGAAATGATTTGACAGGTGATATGTAGCAGAGTCTCTTTGCGATAGACTTCGCGGTAAAATTGATAACGTTCTCATTTCGCAACAACATGAATCCAGGCGCGGGCAACCAATATATTTTCCGTATGAAATGGGGCAACAATTTCCTCAATATCCACCAGGATGGATCTATCCGATGCCTAGGCCTTATATATTCAACGATCGAGGAACTCCCAGCCCATCTCCTTCTACCACGAGTTCTGACTCGTTGCAAGAATCCTTTCAGTTCAGCGAAGACGGCTCAATGCCGGGATCATTCTAAACTTTTTTGCGCCGTGCATCTTCGTCAGCCGAGAACATTTTGAGATCCCTCGTGTCGCGGTTTGTGGATGGACAGCATGGTGTGATGTTTTGTTCACATATTTTGTTCTCAAGTGCGACTGTAGCTTTCCGGACAATTTTTTTGTCACTGGCCGATTTCAAGTCAGATTTGTCCTGAACAAATCCGAAATTGCCCTCTAGTGCGACTTGGCCCTTAGACTCTAATCAGTTAAGTCTATTTACTTAATGAGGTTGAGCAGGCAGTCAAAACAGAGTTTGTAATTGAAAGCTAAACAACTATGAGATGCAAAAACAAACTTGCGAACACGTGAACCTTAATTATCGCAAATCACAATGCTGACAAGCACAAAAGCGAAGAAAATGGTTAATAAATATGAAGCTTTTTTACCATCTGAATGTTTTTGGGTTGACTAAACCTACCTGTTCATCATTTGCCAGAAAGAACAAGACTAAAACTTCCTGTCATCTTTTTGAAACTGCTCGCCCGTATCAAATTTCAACCCACGTATGCAAATTAGTTAAGTTCGAATATTACACAACACGATGAATCCACGAAGGCCGAAAAATCTCACAAAAAAACTTTTCCAGCGAAAAAGTTTATTGAAACAAACAACATATTTTCTATTAGAGGCCAAAAAAAATCCTTTCTATTTCATTTTGTGCTTGAAAACAAGAAACCCAATTCGTGTCAATTGAAATTAGTCAAAACGCAGCAAACTAAATTTTCACCGGATCAAACCCTTTTCTGAATAACCTTTTCCTTCAATAATGAAGCAAAAAAAAAATATTACAAATTAAACCTTCTTTCAAAGAATTCTTGACTAACAAGATTCAGTCAAATTTCCAAATGTTAATTCTTTACCTGATGACTGTGCAGAGTTGAGTACAAATAAATATAAATAGCCAGACAACAGAGATCACAGATCTACTCAAGGTTTTCGATTCCTTCTCTCTCCATATCCAACCAGAAAAAGTTACCAGAGAATTTTCCATTTGGTTTCCTGTGTTGTACATAACATCACAGTTAGTAAAATATTGGAAATACAGCTTGCTTTAATACGGCTAGAGAAATCCACTACTCGTCGCTTTGGAGATTCCAGATATTTATGTTTCACCACCTGTCTTGTTTATCCATAAGCGTATGTTTTGTTTAATTAAAGATCCACTAAAACGCTTTTTCTATGCGCAAAGACACTACTTAGCAGGGGAGCGACAGCACAGGCTTTTCCCGACGCGGGAATTTTTTTTCTTAAAACGGAAAAATTCAACTTATTTTCTGACTGGATTGCATATAGCACACCAGTAATAAGTTGCATTCACACGCTGAAATTTTACACTAGTGAGCCTTTGACGTCACTTTCCCTAGACCCAACACTCTGAGTATTGAACGTGACTAATTATGGCAAACCTTGAAATCCAAAACTTACACTTAAAGTATTACTAAACGGCGTTTGGATAAAGATCAAAGCTCAAAATTTTGCCAGACATGTGTTAAGCAAACACACTCTCAAAATCTGAACAAAAAAAGGAAGTGTTTTTTTTAATCACAGGAGCACGTTAAAACCGAGAGAAATACGGATGAAGTGCGAATTTATCTAGCTTTATCTATGTTGTGTATTCGTGCTAAACATAATTTACTGTTAGCTATTGCTGAACAATGGTAGGTAGAATATCAGAATCATTTCACCATTATTTTTGTTTCCGTGTTAATTATCCTTAAAGATGCTGGCCCAAAAGTCTGTCACGCTTGCGCTGAAAATGATGAAGCTACTTGCATCGCGAATCAGTTTAGTCAGACGTGTGCCACTGACCGAAATTCACTCGGTACAACTCATTGTGGTTCAGCTATTGGGACATATCGCGACCAGTATGGACAAGTCCGCGAGGGCGTTATTCGAGGGTGTATTGATTGCGCAGGTAATTAACTATAAACTAGTAGTAATCAAAGATTAGAGCAGCGAGTTTACGAGAGGAATAGTATATATGAAAAATTAGTGAGGGATTGATCAGAAGCTAGTGGATATTTCCAGTCTCTTAGGTTGATGGTCCACCCCTTAACAAAATGTTCAAATCATTTCATAACACAAGTTTTATTTGACTACAACGTAATAAGTCTGAGATTCAGAAAACCTTGAACGCGTAAGGATTTCAATTAATGACCATTATAACCAGATGCGAGATAAAGTCGCAAGTAAAGCAAAGAAACGGGTTCTTTTCTCGTTCAGTCACGAAACCACAAATTCGCAGGTATTACTCTAAACATAAATAAACCTAAATTCAAACAAATGCTTTGAAGGGGAAGTATATGTAACGAGTAGGACGCAAGAGACTGGGCCAAGCACGATGCAGACTATTATGGGATGAGAGAATCCCGTGTGCAAAGGGAGAGAGAAAATGTGTTGATGTTTTGGATTAGTTTGCACGAATTAAAGTAGATAAAAACGGACTTTCCTTGTGGAGTGTAACATATACTTTGCGATGTTCTATTGGTTAACTTTAAATCTGAACCATTGCTATTAATAAGAATTTACTGAGTGCGAGTAACAATCTCAAATCTTGCTTGAACTAAAATTTCCGGACTTTTTGGCTACAAAATCAATGAAACGTATAACTTTTAGGAATTTCGTCGAAAAATTGCGGTATACCTCCAAATTTCCAATCTCGCCTTTCAGTAGTCTTTGAGTTATCACCGTTTCGTTTACCAATTAGATGCATGTATCTTTGTAGCCATGTATTTAAATATGAGTTCGGAAAAAAAACTATAAAAAAAAGCTGATGTCAAGTCAATGGATGAAAACGGTAGGGCCCAATTTTCCACCAACCAATGCAGACGTTTTAATGTACTTTATCAGGCTTTGCAACTACAGATAAGGTTTGCCATTTTCATTTTTCATTTCAGATAAAAAAGCAGCATGTTTTGCTCTTGGTGGCTCTCTTAAAGCACGGGCATTCTGGACCTTGTTGAGGTGTGAGTTGGAGTGCTGCACTGATAGCAACTGCAACACGCAAACTCCAACTTTGACACAAGCTGCCATCACTGTGTTTACACCAGATGGTAATACAAAACACTCAAACTTTAGCAATAAATTAGACTATTAGAAATAAGAATATCTGCTGTTCCTCAAAATATTATTATTTTTGGCAAAAAAGGAAATACAATATTTTAAGAGAATTTTCAATTTGTTTCTATAGCAATATCAATCTTGATCGTTTATTAGTATTTTCATATATAAGAAATTCCCCCAAACATACTGAGACAGTATAGTGGTTGTTATTATACCTGTCGATAGCCAAGCACATCGTGAATTTAATTTTAGGAAACTTGAAACTCTCGATTATTTTAACAGTTGTCATTGGTCTCCTAAATCAAATTTTCAATTCTTGCCATCCAAATAAATTTTTCCAAGAGGTGGGGATTACACCTAACCCTTTTG
>NC_090889.1:6054205-6059205 GCF_036669925.1 Montipora capricornis | reverse complement strand
GAAACTGTGTAAACCATGGTAGGAGCTCTAAAGAGCTTACGATACAAGACCGGTTTCGGATCCAAAAAGTTGTATCCTTCGTCTTTTGCTTTAAAGCTATATCGAACAGCTCAAAAGGAGAGCTTTTAATAATGAACAAATTCATGTTCAAATATTTTTATCCATGTTTGACATGCTAACAGCCATAATTATTTTTCTTTAACCCCTATTACTCGACTTAGTTTCTTGTATTTTCAGGCTATTTTATTAAAACTTTCATAGTTATTTTCACACAGAATTTGTTTTATTCGTAGATTATATCCCATCTAAAGATGGGATCTTTTGAGGTTAACAGTTTGCTTTGTGAATTTCGTTTGTCATTTTACCGACAAACCCTAACTTTTGATTAGGATTTTCCCCCAACTCAACATCCACATACAAAATATTCCCTTTTCCCAATACCGGCTTTTCTGGTGTATGTTTCAGTTCGTGGAGAGAGGCCCCTTTTTGTAAGGAGGGGAGAGGTGGTGAAAATTCCTGCAAAGGAACATTGCCTGAAAAAAAAATCTTGGAATGGTTGTGTCTAGTCGTGCAAAGCTTGCACCTCAGAGAACAAAGGGGGATTCTTGCTACAAGTAAGCCCGTGAAAAGGAAGGAGCTTACCTTTCTCCTGAAAGCGCTTTGAGAGTCAACCTTTGCGCGTATCTTTCTACTTTAAGAACGTCACGAGTTTTTCGGTTCTGCACGCACTGTTTAGAATGGCCAATTAGAATAAAGTTATTGTCAAACAGAGACAAAAATATCACAAACAGTGCATGCAAATAGACCTTTTTGCAGATACGGCGGCTATTTTGATTTCCATTGTTTAGAAAGACATAATGGATGCTCAGGGGGCAAATTAATGTGTATTTGCCCCCCTGGACATCCCATAATAGCTATTTGAGACAATAGAAATCAAAATGGCCGCCATATCTTCAAAAAGGTCTAGTGCGGTCAATTAAGTTCTAAAAATAGAAGGATACGCGCAAAGGTTGACTCAAGGATGTAGTGCTTGGGGAGGGTCCTGGTCATGGGCTCCTGCCGAAAGGTTGCTCGTCCACTGGTTTTAACTTAAGGACAACTAAACCACGATTATGACATAAAACAAAGATCACTCATTAGCGTCTTTTGCTCGTCATCCAGCATCTCGGCATCTTGCCGTTGTAATCTGCGTTTCTAGAGGTTGGTAGTAAACCAGCATCATAGAGGTTCCCTTAATCAAGGTTTACAAATCTTTTTTCATACCGTTTCAGTCAGAAAATGAGAAAACTGTTTCTCATTTTGAGTTATTAAGTTGGAGGTCGCGTTTGGTCAGCTCTCTGTGAAACTCCTTTTCCCTCAAATTTCTTTATAGTTTCTGTAATCAGGGAGTTTTCTTCGACTGTTTCGATAATTAACATGTTCGCTGGCAATAACATTTGCAAGAACTGGAAAGCCACTACAGGAAGCAGTAAATTAAGTGTGCACGTACGTAAAGTCTGTGCCCCGGGAGAGGAGTTTAGGAGGCAATGTGGCCCAGTGATTAGGGCGATTGCCTTGAGATCCGGAAATCCTGAGTTCAAGACCTTCTCTAACTACCAGTTGAATTGGATCCAAGTAGTCCCTGGTTCAACTTCTCGTCTACACTGAAAAAGCCAACTGGTTTGCCTCCGGCCAGATTAATTCTGAAAATTTGTTGTTATGTTCCGTTGCTTCACTGATTACGATTCATTGGCCGACCTGAAATGCCCCCATGGGCTGAGGTCACTTAAATATGTATGTACGTAACTTTGTCATTGTCACTAATGAACATGCTTGCGGTACCAATTGTTTTCACGCTACGTCAACGCCTTCATGTTTCGTCATGTTGGTGGACGAAAACAATAGATCTCTCATTAGCTTAATTGTTCGCCCACCAGCATTTGCACATAAACCATTGGTATCTGTGTATCCAGAGATGGCTCCCAAACCGCCTTTGATACAAAGTTCTCATTTGCACAGGATATTGATATCAAATGGTTAAAGGACACTACAAATAGTGAAGAGCATTTACTTTGAAAGCAGCGCTGCTCGTTGTTCTTCGCAAGTAAACCATTCCTGTCTAAAGACAATTTATTTCTCTTGTTACCAATCGTCTTTTACTAAGCTTCTTAAATCAAAATGGTAAGTTTGGTAAACATTGCATGGTCGTTGCAATTTATCTTTGGCTCGCGATTCTAAAACCACAGCTTTTATGCATTTTCGTCTTTGCTTCCATTTCAAGAAGTATATTTTAAATGTTCACAGCTCCTCTTTATCAAGAACAAAACGTTTTCAAGAAGCAGATTGCTTCCTTACCTTGACAGAAACCGCAGTGTCCCTACTTACAATTTAAGCTCTCTTGCATCTTATCTCGCAACAGCGTGAATGTATCTCGGTCCACGTTGGCCAAGCCGGTGTTCAGATTGGAAATGCTTGTTGGGAGTTGTACTGTTTGGAACATGGAATTCAACCTGATGGTCAGATGCCGAGCGACAAGACAATCGGAGGAGGAGATGATTCGTTTAACACGTTTTTCAGCGAAACTGGAGCGGGAAAGCACGTCCCTCGCGCCGTGTTCGTTGACTTGGAACCAACCGTCGTTGGTAAGTGAATAAAAGGCATCTTTGTGTTATTTTTGGAAGATTCCTTTGCGTCTCTATTTGTTTTGATACCAAACCAGAACTACGTATTTGAAAGCAAGTCTAAGAGGAATCTTTCATGTGAAGTATGCGAGTTGAATGTTTAGGGTTTCCGCGTTCTCATGAGGGTTTTAAAGTTTCGTAATAACTTTGAAGTTTCTTTACGATCGGCTCTAACTCTTCCCTAGTTCAAACTATAAGGCACTGACCTTACGTCGTTTAAATGAAACGAATTATTTCATTAATACGGCAGCTTTCGGTTTTAAAGCCGAAGCAATCATTCGTTTCGCACTCGGTGAGTTCAGTCGTATCACACTGGCAGCCCTCGTGCCAAAGCTGCATTTCATATAATTCTTTATGCTCGAGTGAGTAACGAAACGAAATCAAAGAAAGAACAGGTAAGGCAGAAAGACAGACAGACGAGGCAAGTTGTTTTCGTTTTCTTTTTAGCGGAGCTCCGCGCGTGCGGAGAACCATTGTTAAGAAAATATGGTAACCCATCTATGTCTCATCACTTCTTTCCATCCCTCAAACTGACATTTCCCTTTTTATTCAACTTATACGACGTACAGTCTACTTTAGACTTCAAATCTACTTCAACGAAACAAAGATTTTAAACAAGCTGAGAAAATTCACAACAGGCGAGGTAAAGAGTTGAACCCGGGTCGATGGCTTAACCGTGCAGTTTCCGATATCCACTAGACTAACGAGACAACATCCCAAAGTAGTATTATTTAGAGTATTGAAATAGTAGCTCCCTGCAAAACAATTGAAAGTTAACCGTCTTTAACGGGGTTTTTAGACCTAAATACTGTAGATCAGCGCGGCATAGCTTAGAAAAGCTATTTCTTGTTGAACTGAAGCTGTAATTCTGCCTGTTTTCATTCTTTTTAGAGCGGTAAGCTTGGCAATATTAACATGGGATATTGCGTCGTGTAATTGTTACGAAATGTCCAATGTCAGTTTGAGGGATGGAAATTAGTGTTACATGATGCCTGGAGGACCTATGTCTAGAACAGAAACGAAAGGAGAGCGAAAGGGGACGATAACGACAAAATGGAATACCAGTAATAGCTCATACTTTGCGGAAGAAGTTACTCCACAAATTCTTTCCTTGGGCACTAAACCGATTGTTATTTTTACGGATGCGTTATTTGAAGTGGATGTGTTTTTGTAAAAGGTGGTTTAATCGGTTCTTCATTTTTTCAGGAATAGAAATCGAATTTTTATTGTCAACTGGAATTAAATAACAATTATCTGTACTCTTTTGGACAAAGAAAAAGTTGATGTATTTGTTTGTTTTGCTCTAAAATGCGAGCCAACAAGTGCCTTTTTAATCCGTTTGCTTAACTTTTTTTCGTTGTGCCTCGATGACAAAACATTGCGTGTGTGAATCAAGTTAACGACCACAACTAGCGAAAAATCAAGCCTTCTATGACAAACGCGGCTGTTTTATTGTTGACAACTTCCTTTCCCCCGTCTGTGAGCAAGTTATCGATTACTTAAGAAATAGAAAACATGTGCCGTGTTTCTATCGAGTTATAGAAACACGAGTGAAAGTTTGGGAGAACGAGAAATGCTGTGAGAACACAAGCCGCAGGCGAGTGTTTCCACAGCTTTCGAGTTCTCCCAAACAAACGCGGACATGACAAACGGACCATGACAAACGCGGCCGTTTTACTGTATTCACAACTCCTTTCCCCCCGTCTGTGAGCAAGTTATCGATTACTGAAGTCTATTTCCCAGAGAAGCAAACGATTTTTAGCATCAGCGGTTCTTCTTTTGTCGTCGCTATTTTCCCAGGCTCTTGCAAAACGTGCCGGTTATCGACAACTAAAACTTTCGTCTGTGGAAACACATTTCCTAACATTGCAGCTGCCGATTTAATTAAGTTGTTGACTGTAAACAGTCGTTAATAACGACTTTCCTCGTCTGTGCATGGAGGGCCTAAGATCTCCCTCAAAGTTAACGTCATAAGAATTGAAAATGACTGTTCACGTTTACTCCATACTCGTTTAGTTCGTTTCAAGTAACTCACAGTACATTCTTCTCCCAAGAAATTAAACTTACGGTTTACTTTGTAATAAGGATTAACACTAGGTTACACGGTGCGCGCTTTCCGTCAAGTTACAACTGAAAGTTTTAATTTGTGGTAATTGTAAATTAGCATAAATTGCTATTTTGTCGGCACGTATCAGAGGCCTGGTGAACCGTTTTAGTTGTGCAGTTGTGGGATTTAGGTTTGCAGTTTGCGGGTGTTAATATTCTAAGTCATTCTACGGTTAGCCTTCGCCGCGTGCACAAGTCCAGTTTCGTTTATTGCTATATCGCGCTGAAAAAATT
>NC_090889.1:6046705-6049205 GCF_036669925.1 Montipora capricornis | reverse complement strand
GAAATACACCTGCAAGTTGTTTACAAAAAAGGAACTCGGATGTTCCTGACTGATACCTTAAGCAGAGCTTTCCGGCCTGAGATCAACGCCTGACCAGATCTCCCTTCCGTATGACAAAAACTGGGAGATCTGGGTACGAGATTAATAGCTGAGTCCACTTTTCAGCTGTGTTCGTTTGAGAGCGCGCGGAAGCGAGGCTTTCGGGTCAACATTCGATCAGAAGCCGGAAGAGTAAGAGATTTAGCGTGCGAAATACGAAAAAAATTGAGTTTCTATCCAGAGTTAAGTTTTTCTCAGAAGAAAGAGTTCCGTTTGTTTATTGGCAAAGATTGCTTCGATAGTTTTGCACATTTGAGATTGTTACTTCGGTTAACACATTCATATACTGTACAGTGTCTAGCCATACTTTTCACGATAAATTAACGAAGCAAAGGGTCAAGAATCAAGAAATTACACATTGCTTGGGGAAAAAAAATCTTATTTCGACCCGAAAGCCTCGTTTTGGCGCCTTCTGAAACTAACACCGCTGACACGTGGGTTCAGTTGTAATAACAGCTATTCTTGAAGGATTAGTTTGCTACACCGTCATGGCTGTTCTTTGTTTTGGAACGCTAACATGAACGCCGACATGTCATGTCAAAACAATTATCCAAGACAGAGTATATATTAAATGAAATTTTCCACTTCCAGAAAATGGTATTCTGCTTTGCAGAGTCGTCGAAAAGGGGAATTCTAGTATGGGTCCTCTGTTCATCGGACTATTTGAGTTTTTCCAGCCAAATAAAATCACAACCTCTTGCACGTTTTCAGAATAGGAGCTTGGTCCAAAGTAGTGTCGAGGTAAGATATATGTTTCGAAAAACAGGTTGTTGCCCGTTGATCACTTTACAACAGCGTTTTGCACAGGTGAAAATAAAAAGGAAAACTGATCTACGGTGAAGTGCAGCCTCATTTAAACAACTCTTTGGATGCTCCAGACTGATTGCGCAACGGTTTGTCGGCGGCAATGAATTACTGGCGACGGGAAACCACAAGGAACCTCATAAATTATGCGGCAAATCCCACATGGTCTAGTGGTTAGGATCCGGCGCTTTCACCGCCGTGGCCTGGGTTCGATTCCCGGTGTGGGAACGCCGCAAATATTTGACTCTTTACTTGTACGGTGTAAAGAGTAAACGTGTTACCTTCTTTTGTGTATGGTATATAGTGGTTTCCGTAGTGTAGTGGTCATCACATCCGCCTAACACGCGGCAGGTCGCCAGTTCAATCCTGGCCGGAAATATTGGGAATTTTGCTGCCACACACTCGTATGGAACAGAGGAAAGAACCCCTCCTATAGCACAACCTTATAGCCAGACCTTGGGCAAAAGTTGCTGCCGACCTTTGCGAGCTGGATAACCGCACCTTGCTCGTCATCACCGACGACTACAGCAACTTCATGGAAGTTGCACGCATAAACTTAGTGACGTCCCGTAGTTTTATTAAAGAAATGAAGGCTGTATTAGCTAGGTATGGCATCCCTGACGTACTCGTCACTGACAAGGGCCCTCAATTTGCAGCCGCTCATTCGTAGTGTTTGCGAAATCCTGGTGTTTCAACTCACAGTCCAATGGGAAAGCAAAGAACGCCGTTTAAACGGTAAAACGCCTCTTTACCAAATGCCGCGAGTCTTGCCAGTCAGAATTCCGGGCGCTGTGACCAGCGAAACGCTCCTACCGAACGAGCCCTGCTCAGCGCCTGATGAGCCGTCGCTGCAAAACCCTGCTTCCTGTTGCTAATACCCTTTTTGCAGCCCCAATAATCCACAGAGGAGGAGTCGCGCGCAATCATGGACAAGAAAGCGCGACAGCGGTTTTACTACGAGCACACAAAACCACTTCGGCCTATTCTTCAGGGAGAGACAGTACGCATAAAATTCCCAGGACAGAAAGCGTGGAGCTCTGGCACCTGCTTGGGTTCGGTTGGTCCTCGTAGGTACAAAGTAAGAGTCAACGGATCGGTTTACCGGCGGAACTGCCGTCGATTGGTCATTTCTAAGGAACCTCCCATTCCGGAGGTCACCGAGACGGAAACTGTGACACCAGAACCATCAACCATGACATCCTGCGACCCGGTACTTTAAGATCAAGAACCAGCTGCACAAATGCAAGGCCTCCGCAGATTGCACTAACGAATTCGCAAGACTCCTGCTCACTGGAGCGACTTTGTTCCTCATTGACTTGCGAATATTTATACTCTGCTGACTCTGAACGCAATGCAAATCGAAACAAACTCTTTGAGATTTTTTTAGTCCTCTTTGTAGCACCACAAGTTTCTTTTGTTTATTATTATCAATATTATACCCATGCATTGTTTTGCTCTTTTTTTTTTGTAAGAGGAAGGATGTGACGAAATGTACATCAGGTCTGCTTACAATTAAATAGCATTCTTGAGCAACTTCTGCTTTAGCGTACAATGAACAAACTCTGTATTCATCCCATAAAATCGGAAGTTGTGATCC
>NC_090889.1:6034205-6036705 GCF_036669925.1 Montipora capricornis | reverse complement strand
CATTGACCCCTATGAGTGTAACTTAACAGATTTTACTCTAACTCCAGACAATTTTACTCGTCAATGGGTTAAATAATGTAGATAAGTTTATTTGTCCTGTGTTTTAATTTGATTTTTTTCCTTGGTTCAAAAGTATTTTTTCAACCATTTGCCTCAAAAGAGTGACACTTATTTAGTCATTAATGGGGAACACGCTGGGGTGCAATGGTTACCAACTTCAGAGGCCACCCAAATATGACAATAATATTGTTCCCTTTAACCTTTCCTATGCCACACATGACTTTGATTGATTTTACTCTGTTGAGAACAAGAGATTGTGTGACATCATTTAGCATTATGCATTTAAACACTTCTGACTTGATTGACAGAAAGAACAGTGTCACATGACATGCTTGTAGTGTGAGAAAGACAATGAGGAAAAAATTGTATGCATGTCAATATTCAAGAGTGTGAAGCTGTTGTTTAGTGAATGTGAAGTTAATAATTGTTATCTATAGATTGTAAGTCATGTAGAATAAAGGGCACACAGTCCTCTGATATTAAATGCTGGGCAATGTTACTCATTAATGAGAACCCCTACAGAGCCAAAGGGTTACCAACATTTATGGACAGCCAAAAATCATGTCCCCTTTCACCCTTCACACAATGAGATTTTACTCTAACACAAGACAATAATTATTTTTTACTTGTCTGTGGGAACCTTTTTATTTCATATCATCTCACATTTACTGAAAATCCTGAAAGAATTGAACCAATATAACATTACTACAATGTATAACAATTTCACAAAGGAAAAAAAAAGGTTTTGAGATACAATATTGCAGCCATTTAGTAGAGGAAACCGACTCAATCCCATGTGACAATCCATTTTGGATGTGAAAAATTGCATGAGGTCTTATTCTGTTATGCAGGAATGCCAAATTGTGCGATACAAATATATGCCCTAGCAGCCTAAGATTCTTCTTGTGTATGAAGGCCTCAGCTTTTCAGGTTAACTGATTATTTCCCCAAAAAGCTTCATATAATACAGCACTTAAGTATTGCTGGGGAGATTGGCATTCGTGCATTACAGTAACACAGTAACAAGCTGCTCAAACCTTGTTGCCATCAATGTGCAAAATACTTTCCCAATGATGTCACAGGCAAAGAATGTCAAGCATTTTTCTTTAAAATCAAGAACAGATATACTTCCATTATGGTAGTGCACAACGTGTTACTTTCTTTTTTGCAGCAAAGTTCACTAGTTTCCTAGCCTAGCTTGACTTCAATTATTTTTGGATCAATTTCTATTCTTGCTTCCCGGTTGCCAGGCACCACTTCGCCAACAATCCATGCCGGTTGTCCATCCAAAGCTTTGAGTTCATCACAATAACTCTCTGCCTTGTCTCGTGGTAAACAAATTAGCAGACCCCCTAAAAATAAGTAATCAAAAATACAAGTCACATAATAGGGTGTGATTTCTTCAAAGTAGAAGTTGACATAAGGTTCCTAATTAACTATCTGATTGTCCTTGACAACATAGTTGACCCTAAACGTGCATAAAAACAAACCAGCTTGTCATTTCTTTGACACCTGTAACCGTTACTGAAATAACAAAACTGATGATTTTTGTAATGACAAAAGAAACAGTTATTTACATTAAGAAAGTAACCTGCAAGCATTCTTTAATGCATAAGGAAAGTTATCTCAGTCTGCGACAGAAATGTCTAGAGATGCTGGTAATTACGGTAGATGCACGCCAGTTTTAATAAGCATCCTAAAGTGTCCCCTAGCTTTTTACCCAACTTCAAGATCATGCAGTTGTTTATAGGAATGCTGACAATCACAAAATATGCCCTAAACCCTGCTCTTTACGTAAATATATACTGCTGGATTCACCCTAACCTAATAAATGAATAATGCTAACCCTAACACTAACATAAGCATTGTTTTTGTTTTTCTCTTGGAATCATTGTAAGTCCTACATGTAAGAGAAGCTTGTGCAAAATTTGAAGAGTCAAACAAAGAGTATTATGGTATTTTCCAAAGTGTCCTATTCATGTAGGATATTAAAATTGGGCAGCCATCTAATTACTTGCATGTCTGGACATAATAAATGACACACCTGATGTCTCAGCTGAAAATCCCTCCAGTAACTTGAAATTAATTCCACATGCCTTAAATATTTTGACCATGTTTGCCAAAACAGGAAGAGTGTGTAAAACCAGGGACACGTCAGATCTCTGATTGGCAGCTAAATTTCTAGCATGGCCAAGAATTCCAAATCCTGTCACATCTGTAGCACCATGAGCACTGTATTTATGCATCAATCGAGCAGCATTACGATTCAGCCTGGCCATGCACTGCATTGCATCCTCATAAGCCTTTTCTACTTCTTCTGGGGTTGTGACGTCTTTGATACGATCCCACCACTTGGCCTGTTAGCACAGAGGTGTGAAGATTGAAAAACAAAAAAACAAGGTTGCTGTAGTAAAAGTAAATATTTATGATTTTGCAGTTT
>NC_090889.1:6026705-6029205 GCF_036669925.1 Montipora capricornis | reverse complement strand
TCCTTGAGGGTAATTGCCAACCGGGGCTGCCAACTGGGTAATTTAATTTAACGCGTGTCAACTAACATAACAAAAACTCACATGATAAACACGTTGTTAGAGGTAACACATGAAGCCACTCCGCCGATAATAAACCAAGGATATAATACTTTCTGACCACAATTCACTGCTCTACCAGATTCCAAAGCCAAATCATTGAATCCTTTGATCACAAGTGGAGTGATAACTTGTCGTTCTATCAAAGTCATCTGATTGCTCACCCCAAGAAGCATCAACATGTTGTCGCATTCTGTGACTCCCATAGCATATAAATCACTCAAAACATTAGCACAAGCAATCTTTCCTTGCATGTAAGGATCGTCTACGAGAGGATAGAAGAAATCTGTTGTCTGAACGATGCTGATTCCCTTGTGTCGGCTTGGTATTACACAACTGTCCATACCCACCCCTATTTTTCCCTCGCCTTTCTTCTCGCCTAGTCCCTCAAGGAGTTTGAGCAGTTCCTCCTGAGGGACTTTGCACCCTCACCCTTTAAGCTTGGTGTAATTTATAAGACGAAATGTTCCTGACAAACCATGATCTTCTGGTTTAAATGGTTTATGAGTTTCACTCGGCGCCATTTTCGGAGCGGTGTTCTTCATATAACCTTGTTAGTTTTACACGACGTAGTATTCATCAATGCCAAACAAACATGGACGATGTTGTCGAAGCGAAGTCTTTCTGGGAAATGGTTCTTCATTATGGACTTTTCCTTGGTGGAATTTTCCAGCTTATTTGCATTTTAGCGATCGTAGTAGTCCCCTCAGAGAAATCTGGCCACGAAGAAGACACCGTACTCGACAAGGAAGGTAAAAACCGAAAACCCCACGCGAAGGCAACTTCTGTGGGACAATCAACGGCAACACGATTGAGAGAAAGGAAGAAGAAAAGATGATTGCTACTATTCGTATTATTGTGGATTGTTTCATTGATTGAAGATATGTAGGAAGGTTGTACCGATTTAAGGTTACAACACCATGTTGCGTGGGAAGATCTGCACATTTGTTAACATTATTTCTGCATTGAAGATTTCATGGAAAAGCTAGCTAAGGGGAACTCGCGTATTTACACCTGTTTCAAAGACAAATATTAACCAACACTTTGTCTTATTCCTTTCCTGGCACGGTAGAAGCTAAAGGAAGAGGAACCTTCTGGTTCACCGTAGCCTTCAACTTAAGCGGTCGGTATCTTGTCTTTGTCTTGTCTTTCCTATCAGAGACGAAGTTTACTATGGTACATTGGTACTATGTAAATAATTTGTACTGTATGGCAAAGTGTACAAGTCCACATCACGCAACCTTGTCGAGGACATCGGATACATTTTGGGTACATGTACTTTTGTTAGGCTATCATAAAGCGTGACGAATGGAAGGCATTTAATAGAAATACTGAAGTATTAGTGAAACCGTGAACGCGACCCTTCAGTGCACATTGGAGGAACTGCATGCTTTGGATGTCGAGATTTATATTTGTCTGACTCAAACTGTACCAGTATAAGCCATTTCGCCCTCACGGTGATTCGCTTACACCTAAAGTCGTTTCGCCCAGCCCACGATTCGCCTATACATGACATTTTTTTCACTGTCTGGGCGTTACGTATGTACGTAACGACTTGTATGCGAAACAACTGTAATTTGTTTGTAGACTGTGGTCTATGTATGTTTTTAATATTGCACCTAATCTCTGGTGTTCTTTTTGTTGTAAATAAACATATTTTCCAGAGGAAGCATTGAAAACATGTTTTTAATTTGGTTAGTCAATTTCTGTGATCCCTGAAATGCATAAAATCTTGCCTTTGTTTAAATCTGAGTAAAGTCACATGTGGAAGAATTTGAAATTGACAATAATCTATAGAGATCTACATTGGGTTAACAATGTCATATCTTGTAAGCAGCAAATCTCTTTATAAAGGAGTGCCTCAAGGATTAGCCTGCGAACGCAGACATATTTCCGGCAGTCGTTTCTCTCCCCTGAAAATTATTTTTCGGGGGAGAGAAACGACCCCCGTTAATACGTCTGCATTCGCAGGCTACTCAAGGATGAGCATTGGGCCCACTACTTGATACATTTGCCTGGCAACTAACCTTACAGCTAAATAAAAATAGTTATGTTATTTTTCAACCTTGGCCAAAAAGTAAATAATCTTCACTAACCTTTAATGTTAGCAGACCAAGTCTTACAGCAATCTCAAAGTGTTAAATACCTTTCGTGTTAAAATTGGTAGTCACTTGAATGTGGAGTGATTATACACCCTTTTAATAAGTCTAAAGGCGCTAACTGCCTTTGTGCAAGCCCCACCACCAGTAAGACCAGAAAGTGTGGCAGCTGAAGCCCCTCCGACCAGCCCCATTCCCTTTCATGGTTCCTGCACTGAGTGGTCTGAATAGTTATTGAAATTTTACTCATCAATAGACCAAATCGGCCAAGGCAAATCTTCCAGGGTAAAGATTCTTTGTGTATG
>NC_090889.1:6016705-6019205 GCF_036669925.1 Montipora capricornis | reverse complement strand
TGTTGCAGAATAGAGAGACTGACAGAAAAAAAAAAAACAGTTTACATTAAAGGGGAAGTAACAAGTCTTGGAATGAGTCACGATATGTTCTCAAAATTCTTAATGTAAATATATTATCAACAATCGATCTTTTTTCTGTGCTTGACTTCTTTCTTCAAACAAGGAAACACTGCGTTCACGTTCGATGGCCTTATTGCCAACAATCGGGAAGAGAAAAAGTGTCTTCCGGCCGTTTGCGCGAATCTATTTTCGTATATCTCCATCATGTGTGAGTCATGGGAGGCTGGCAAGCAGCAATGGTAATTAGTTTGTGGTTCACTGAACTTGATTGTGATTGGTCACTACAAAATTAACCTGTCACAATGAAATAAAAATGTTCACAGGTTTTCTGACTCGTACAGTGAAAGCCACCTCCGAGATCCATACACAAAAACGATTAGAATAACATTCTGTTTCTCTTGCTACTGTATTTGTTCACGAGAAAAAATGTTACTTCCACAACAAATAATTATTCATTTAGGGACGGATATCCCTGTAACATTTTTCTGGTGATCGAAGTGCTCCAAATGTTACAAAAGGCAAAAACACATGCAATTCCCTTACGGCATCGCATGACACAAAAACTGACTGAAACAACCGAAAATCGGTCGGCACTAACTATAACATGAAATTTTGGCATTTTCAGGTTCATTCCTGTATATTCCGCTTTATTTGGGTGTCATTCTGCCACATTCCAGTGTCATTCTGGCGCATTCCACTTATAGTATATTCCGGTACCATTTTGGTTCATTTCGTTTCATTCCGGTGTTATTCCGCCTCATTCCGTCATATTCCGGTTTATTCCGGAATATTCTGTTCCGTTCCTGTGTTTAGTAATGCCCCCTTGAGTCAACCCTTTCCCGCATCTTTCTATTTTTAGAACTACTATATTTTGACGTATGTGACTGAGAGCATACGTGAAGTGGTTCACATACCTATATGACATAATAAATGGCTGACCATAAAGACCCCCCCTTCCCTGACTAAAAATAGAAAGATACAGGAAAGGGTTGACTGACAGAGGGTTAATAGTTAATATGGAAGATGGAGGCTCCAGGCAATGGGTTCCTGTTTGAGGCCATGAGGTAGGTCGGGAGTGTCTCGCATTTTCGGGATACCAAAAGGGTGTCCAAGAAAATGTTTAATGCAGCAAGTTGGGGTCTTCCAGGGGTCCTCTAGATAGTGCATAAATTCTCATCAGTCTGTCCCCACAACAAGTTTTAAGAATGCTCCCTTTACCATCTCAAATTCTTTCATGTGTATTATTAGTAAGTAATCGCATGATTTTTCTCGTGCAATTTGGAATAAATAAGCACTTGTGATTTTTTTCAAAGACTACAAATTGCACTCGCCTGCAATTTTGTGAGTCTTTGAAAAGATTTACTTGCGCTTATTTATTCCAAATTGCACTTGAAATCATGCGATTAGCTACACTCAGTCCTATTACGATCACTTATTTGATGCCCATTCCAAAGTTCAAATAATTTATGTTTAATTATATTCTCTTATTCACCAAAATCATTTCACACTAATGTACACATTGCACCATTTTTGGATTACCTTAGGAGAGGTCTAGACTAAATTATTAGCCACTTACAAAAAGGGAAGGGTAGTAATGAGGAAATTATAGCAATAAAAGAAGCTTGTTGAGTTTATTCGCATTAATCCTGCTATTACACTTACACACTTACATCATAACACCTTTATCAGTCCAAAGACTAAAGTTTGCCCTTTTTTATCCAAGGTTCTGCTCCTCGGCAAGATCAAAACAAAAAACTGTTATTCAGTTTTGCAACCATGGTGTTTTGATGAGAATGTGAGAATGTTCTTTTTCTTATTTTCTTCAGGAAACTTTTAGCCGAAAGATCTGACAGTGTCAAAAAGTGTCAGGTGCAGAAATGGCTGAGGTATACAGTATGTCACTTGACCGAGTTTCAAGGTTCATATAATGGGGCGACCAGCATAAGTCTGAATTGTATCACTATTTCGTCCAAACATTTTCAATAAAAAACATTATCTTTTGTTGTATTCTGGCCTGTTTCGAAAGGTTTCACATCTACGAAAAAAAATTGCTTGAATGGACGTTATTCATCGATCCAAACTGCTCCATGGTTGCAGGATTTTTAGACAGGTGACATTGTTTATACAGCCATCACTTCCATTTGTTGATAAAAGTCTTTGCCAAAAATATTGCTTAACAACACAGCACACACCAAAAAGAAACAAACTGAAGAATATTGAAGAATCATTTCTGAGAAAAAACCCTTGAGTACCAGGCGAGTGCAAACCGTAAATGCTGTAGTTTTTAACAACGTTTACTACCTTGTTTATTAAAACGGTCCGAGGGCTAGGGCTAGCTAAAGAAGCAAAAAAGGTTTCTTACCATAAGTCCCTGAGTGTACAATGGCGGTAAGGCGTGAGTGGTTAAACCAAATAAAGTAGACTGACAAACAGCATCTGC
>NC_090889.1:6009205-6011705 GCF_036669925.1 Montipora capricornis | reverse complement strand
GACTCGGTCTCCACTCTTTCTTGATAACACAAGTGTTTTTTGTTCTCTTAATGATCCCAACCAATTTGAGGCTTAGGTCTCATCATTGATCATCACCTTTCTTGGAAATCACATAATAATTTTGTCTCAAAAAACATCTCGAAGTCTGCAGGAATTATTGCCAAAGCCCGCTTTTATCTATCGTCGAAAACATTGCTGTCCTTATATTACACTCTCGTATGTCCCCAAATAGCACATCGCAATGTCCCCTCGTCCTCCACATACTGCTCCAACTGGCAAAGAATGAGGAACACGCGTGCGCGGTACGTAGTGACACTTGAAAAATCACGCTTAAAATATGTCGGGCATAAATAGAGAGACTTGAGTGAGGAAATCTATTTTTTTTACATTCCTCTTCAAGCTTTTGACTTTTCCATTGGTATCAATCTGATCCTGTTACTTGACATCGATAGCCTTTCTTTGCGACAAAAATTACTCACTTTCCAGCTTTATGCGACACGGCTTTGAAGTTTAAAGTTGAGCTTCCTTTTTGGTAAGAAAAGTATGGCAGAATGCCGTTTCCAGCTTAATTCCCTTCGAAAAATCGGGGCTGGACAATCTGCGAGCCATGCGAACTTCGCATTTAAGTCTAAGCACCCATTTCAAATAGCGCTGATAAACAGTTATTAAGTCTAAGCACCAATTTAAAAACGGTTAGCTTTCAATAACTGTGTGACTCGCATGTTGACACGCATGGCTCGTCATGTTGGCTCGCATGACTCGCAGCCGTGGCTCGCCGGCTTGCACATTGTCCAAACTCGAACAATTGCAAGTCCGTGCTGGAACGGATTCCGTGGTATCAATCAGAGGTATTTTTCCAAAACAATGTCGTTCACGTCCATGAAACTGTTTTTCTATCAAAGTTTCTGTCCACCACGGTAGTCAACATTGAAGTTGGAATTTTCTCAAGTGTACTTAACGAAGACAAGTCTTCACAGAAGCGTGCAATTGGTGCTACTGTGGATGTCTTGCTTTTCTCCGTTTCGCAAGTTCCATGCATCGCCATTTTGTTCTTATACAAAATCATACACTGCACTGAGGTCCGGGGGGGGGGGGGGGCTCCAATATGAAACAGACAGGGATGCTCGTCGTCTCGCTTAGGGGTGTAAATTTTGGATTTTGGTCTCGCTTAGGGTGTTCCAGGCAAAGCGCCAATATTTTAAGCCGCCAAGGTCTAGTTTAGGGCTCCGCGAAGAAATGCAGAATTACGCGAAGAGAAACAGAAGTCAAATTTTCTTTTTAACTTGTTTTTAGGGGTCAAAAATTTCCTTAAGCTACGCCCAGATTGGTCTCCTTTAGGGGTCAGAAAAAGCTTGAGCCACGCCCAGATGGTCTCCTTTAGGTGTTCAATTCAAAATTTCCGACGAGCATCCCCGTCTGTTCCATATGGGAATTCCCCCCCCCCCCTCCTACCGGGCTGAGGACTGTATTCGGTCTTTATTTCGTTCCGGTTCTTCTCTTGTTATACAAAAACGCTTCACGATCTGAACTACAATTTCGTTCTTCTTAACTCTAGATTCACAACAATCGTACATTTCTCTCTCTCTCTCTCTCTTCTCACGTTTCATGTTGCAGGTCAATCAATTTCACATTACTGAAATAACATCCATTCTGTGGTCACAACATAAAGCGCGGCCAGATTGCGCGCGTAATTTGAATTGCGTGACCCTAAATAAGCGTTCCGACAGTTCTATAGCCTTTCTTCTCTTTCCCAGGCTTTTACGAACAAAAGACTGAGAATGACAGTAAATCCTTGCGGTGAGATCGCGGGAAAATTAAACAGGAGAAAATCAAATTTACAATACGTCTGCGATCGTTCGAATTACAGTACACTTTCATACGCTAACAATGTCCGACATTTTTGATATTTTAGTCTCCTCAAAGAATGCTGCTGTTGACAAATTCGACAAGTCCTTGTGAAACCGAGGGCTCTTCGCTGCTGTAGATTCGAAGGGGCCCGCGGCCATCTCTGTTTTCATTTTGGATCGCATGCAAATTTCTAGGGCAAAACCAAACTGAAGGATTATCTCACTGTAAGCGGATTTTTCACTTAAATTGGTTTCCTCCCCACTTAGACTCGAATAGCTGGGACGGTTTTATTTTGTCAGAAACTGTTTTGATTTAAAAAGTCAGTGTCATTGTCACTTGGCAACTTGTGACTTAGACCTGGAAATAAAAACAAATATGTGTTAGAAAAAGGCTAATATGATTAGTCATTAAGGGAAAAGTCCATTAATGTGTCTGCCATATCTGGAACTGATCTCAAATGACCCTTGACTTTCCACTATTGTACCTAAGTTTTTTTACATAAACCAATCTTGTATTCATAATCTTCATTCACTGACGAAGCTCTAAACGGCGAAACGTTTGAAGTATTAAACCGATTACTAACATATTTGCCTCAAGAAGTTTATTCCTCCTTGGCGTAAAGTGCTCAATGCTGTGGTAGAAGAGCTAAGTA
>NC_090889.1:5994205-6004205 GCF_036669925.1 Montipora capricornis | reverse complement strand
CTCTGTCTTGGATAACTCGCGATCAAAACAGATCTGATTCCAGTCAGGTTTGAACTCACGACCTTCTGCCTGAAGGCAGATGTGATAACCACTACACTATGGAAAATCCCAATTTTTTTATTTGAAAAAGGCAGTGTGTGTGCTTCGTTTGAAAGAGACAACCAGCCAAATTATTCGCTAAAACGTCAAATGACTGCCCGTCTTTCCCACACCGGGAAGTTGATGCCGGGTTACGGCGGTGACAGCACTGGATCCTAACCACTAGACCAGATGAGAGGCAACCTTCCAAAATTCTTAAGACGTCCACTTTTCTGAGAGTATAAAACTTTTCCCAACTTTTCCGGCCACAACGAAAGCCGCTCTACCAAAAGATTCATTTAAGTTTGTATGGTGCTTGTTGTTCTTAGTTTGGGTAAAAGATCAAGATTTAATAAACTCGCACAAACCATCGATTTCAGAACAAAGATGGCTACTTTAAGACACAATCGGGTATTCCCGTCTTCGTTCTCATCATTGGTCACAAATGTTTTGGTATTCCTTATAGGGGAATAGTTGTTTACATTGTTTGCTTCATTAGCACGTCTTCTAATCAATCACGCAACCCTCATTAGCACGTCTTCTAATCAGTCACGCAAGTACATTGTACTGAATATTGAAAGTGCCTTGCATAATGGGCTATATCTCAAACTTTCAACGCGATTGACCAGATAATGTCTAAAAAACGATACTTTAAAACTTCGTAATTTTACAAAGAATGTGTGGGAATATTAGCGCATTTTCCACCCTAGAACTAGTCAGTTTTTGAAGGCTATATAGTGTTTTAACATGACATGTCAGCGTCCATGTTAGTGTTCCAAAATAAAGAACGGCCATGACGGTGTAGCAAACTAATCCTCCAAGAATAATTGTAATTACAGTTGAGCCCACGTAGGGCGCCAAAACGAGGCTTTCGGGTCGAAACAAGATTTGTTTTCCCAAGTACTGTGTGATTTCTTGATTCTTGAACCTTTGCTTCGCTTTTTTCGAGTAATTTGAGGTTGTCCGGCTTAATTGATCGTGAAACGTATGCCTAAGCACTGTACAGCATATGAATGTGTTAACCTAAGTAAAAGCCTCAAATGTGCAAAACTATTCGCGCAGTCTTTGCCAATAAACAATCGGACCTCTTTCTTCTGAGAAAAACGTAAATTCTGGATAGGAACTCATTATTTTTTTCGCACTTCCCGCACTAGATCTCTTACTCTTTCGCCTGTATGTCTGAACGAATGTTGACCCGAAAGCCTCGCTTCCGCACGCGCTCTCAAACGAACACAGCTGCATGAAACGTGGGCTCAACTGTGACAACAGCTATTGAACTCTATTTTTATGCAAGTACTGTTTTTTTGTTTCAGTAATCCAATATGGCTGGTGGTCACCTGAGTGAAAACGCTCTATGAATTACGAGCTCGTCTTCAAAACGCTTAAAATTGCACATTTATCTAGGTTAAACACTGATTTCTTTTACCTTTGGAAATCGATTTATAAACAGCATGATTCTTTTTGTCAGCAAACTCGTATGTTAATGAAACAAAATAAAGATAAGGACGTCAACAAAGATTCCCTTCCACGTTGCCTTTGCGTCATGATATGTTTGACTGTCGAGTTACATCCATTTTTTCAGGTGGTGGGTGGTGTTCGAGAGGACCCATGGACCTTCCCTCTTGCTCCCTGTTCTGGAAAAACCCCATGTGGAAATCGTAGATTGAAGTTGCCCAAAACACGCTGTTCGCTAAACTCAGACCAAGTCCAGATTGTAGGCATTGATAAGATTACAAGCGTCAATGTAACTACGGTTGATGTACCCGTCAGGAATCTCACCCAATGGCATCGCTTTGGCTGTGCGTGGAAGGAAAATTCAAAATGTTTCCGGCCAGGCTTGAACTGGCGACCGGCAAAAGTTAACGTGCCCACATTTCTACCAATACGACTGTGAGCCTAAGCTATTCAATCTGTCGTGCCCCACTCTCGATGACCATAAGGGTGGAAGGCATTCTCTGTTCCCTGTACAAGGCTTCACGCCTCTCAGCCTCGTCCCGTGAAATGTGCTCTCTTCTATGTCTCATGAGGCAAAGGCACAAGTCTCCGCTCTGCGAAGATCACTGGGTACATTATTTAACTCAAATACACACTTTTGTGAGTAAAAGAGAATATAATTTTTTAAAGTGCCAACTCTTTTGCCTTGGGAAAGCAAGTAGCAAAATACTCAACCTAGTCCCCAGGGCGCTTTTCCCTGGCTTTGGGTGGGACGGGAAATGGCCCTGGCATCGGCCGATCAGATCGTCATTTTGATTGGTAAATTGATTTAGGTAATTTATGTAAGAAAATGGCTAAATAACAATAATTTATGCATTACACAGAAATCGAAATGGCGGAGAGCGTTTCCACTCCAACAAAGATTTCTGCAAGAAATCCAGTTTGCAGGCTTTGTGGTGGTTCTCATGAGGGTCGCTTTATGCTTCGAATATTCAGCAAGGCCGGTTCAACAAAAGATCTGTGTTCGAAAGTTTATAAAACGTGTGGTATAAAAATGTCTGAGGACGATACGAAATCAATTTGTAGGCAAAATGGATCAGTTTATTCGGAGAGCTCAATCTCTAGACATTACGCCGTCTGATCTAAATTCAGAATATTCTGTAAAGCGATGTGTTCAACTTTCACCGTCTTGGATGAGACAGCAGAAAATGATTGTGCAAGCGGTCAGCCTTAAGGATGCAACTGTATTGGCGGCTATTTTGAACGACCACTGTCCAAGTGTTTTAGGAGTTAAAAAATGGCCTTCTGGGAAGAATTGAAGACATCATGTGCAAAGATGTGCAAGCGTTTGCAAGGTTCTGTTCTCTATGGAAACGATTATTCATTTCTACACAAAGCAGAGTCAGTAAATCAAATTGGTACCTTAAAGTACTTCAGAGAGAAGTATAATAGAAGGGATAATACCCCTTCCAAAGTTCTTGACTCCTATGAAGGAAGTGAAGAGCTGTTCCTCAGTGTTGGGAAAGCTTACATAATAACAGCTGTCCTGAACGTTTTTGGGATGTCAGACCTTGAGGATACACCATCATTACATAAATTCACACAAAACATTGCACACGAGAGTGCAGAAAACAAAAAGAAATACTTTGATGATGCTTTTGGAAAGTTTATTGACAAGTTCCTGCTACAGAAAGTAAATGCCAATGACTTTTACAACGATGACTATGTAATGAATTATGCCCTTTGTTGTATATTCTTGGCAGGATTCTTGGCTGTTCCTGTCATTGAGATGAAGGACACTGCAGCAGAAGGAGATGGCACTAGGAATCTCATAAATCAAAAACTCTTGCTTTCAATTTTCAAGTCTATGGGAGCATGCAGCAAATATGTAATCGAAATGTTTGTGAGTATAGCCCCGAATGGGTGTTTGTTAACTCCACGCCTATCTGAACAGTTCAAATGGGGATTTTTTGTAAACTGGAGGACTGGCGTTGGATGTAATATCGAAGATGATTTGGCCCATGCAAGAAATTTCAAACCGATGCAGTAAAAGTATTATCCAGAGACAGGGACCAAACAAAACTCTGAAGTCTATTAGCAAGGTCTGCAAAGCCACTACTGGCACCTATCAAATTGTACAGAAATTTGACTTATCAGTAGGCATTCACAAGACATCTGTAGAACATACTACACGTGACTCACTTAAAGATGAGAAGGAAATGGTACATGACCTACTGCAGTTGAATCCTTTCCATTACAGCTGATGTCATGACAGCTTTCCTGGCATTAAAAGGTCTCCCCTAAGGTACTTGAACATTGTTGAATTTCATGAGTGGCTGGATAAACACATGAGAGAATTAGCAGCTTAACCCTCTTTCTTTCACTATTGACCTGCATGTGAATTGTTACGATGTCAACACACTGTCATGTAGACAATTTATGACACATGATGAAATTCTTTAAGTGTGCGGTGCTTTGATGTTACATCAAATTCACAATAACAGCTAACAAAGAAATATACATCTGTGGTAATCAGTTGGGACAATAATAATAATAACAATATGTTATAGACCGAATGCATAAATGGCGGTAAACACCCACATGTAAGAACCTAGAGAATTAAGAACCTACAGTCTGAAATTTGGCATTTTAATACTCAAGTCTATTAGAACCTGTTCAGCCTGTGAGGAAAAGAGGTTCTTATGTGCACAATATGAATAACCTAAAATGTTTTGTTCAGCATGTTATTGTTTGTTCAGCAAGTATTCAGACCAGTATTATTTAGCCTGGCAAGCATATGTTTGTTATTTAAACTAGTTCTAAACGATTATGTACTAGCAGTGTAATATTTCTGTGAATGACTATGCTACGACAACCTCTGAAAAATCAAGAGCCTAATAAGAACCTATCTAGCCTTTTTTGTACAAACGTAACCTGAAATGTAAGAACTTGTTCATCCAGATCTCGAAAAATCTAGGTTCTTATATGTGAGTGTTTACTTTAAGTGAACCAATATATAAATTTATGTATAGCAGTATTTACAATAAAATAGTTGCCATGAAGTTCTGAAAGTAATAACTTTTTTTACTTTCAAATTTAGCAGCCTTTTCCTATTGCTACGATTGGAGAGTTGATACTTTTGGGTAGCCAAAGGGTGTACCGTACAAAGTTAATTAAATCACAAAATATGTGAAAAGTAGACATTTTGTATTATGAAAAACGTGTTACTTGTTATTGTTTTGATTAACAATTTGAAAGACATTACCAACAGTCAGTTCCCATTTAATACCAGTCAGTTTGATGTATACCTATCATTTCCATTATTTTTGCTAAAAGGTTAATTACTTTTGACGTCGCCACTTTCGGAAGGTTGTTATTTTTAAGGGGGGGAGGGGGTGGGGGCTACTTTCGGGATTTGCAAACAACCTTGAAATTTTATCACTACTTTCGAAGGGTCAGTACTTTCGAAACTTTATCGTATGTCAACATGTTCAAGAACATCCATAAAGTTTCGAAAGTGATGGCCCTCCAAAAGTATTGATACATTTCAAGGTTGTTAGGAAATCTTGAAAGTAGCCCCCCCCCCTTCTTGAGCGCGGATCACCATAGCTAAGGGCGCGTTCGATTGACCCTATTCCGGAATAAGAATACGTGGAGTGATGATTAAAACGGTATGTTTGGCGCGTTTCGAAGAAGCAAGGATGATAAAAATATGTTTAAAATAGCATTTTAGCAGATGTTTGACAACTTTAATGTGAATCTCCGTAAAAACGAAGGATTTCTAACTTATATTCCATGTATTCTTCTTCCGGAATACGGTCAATCGAACGCACCCTAAGAAAATATGGTAACCCAACAATGCGCGAAAATTTCGTTTTATAGCCATGACGTCATGAACGCAAGTACGTCCGTCCGTCCGTCCGCCCCTCCATGTATGCCAATGTGACCAGTATCACGTAACCATATCACGGGCTCAAGTTTAGAGCTCATCGAGGAGGCAATACTCCAGTTTGCAGTTTACAGCATACATATTTGATATTGGACATCAATGTTATGGTCAATTGACACCTGTCAAAACAAGGTATCTGCTGACCAGTATCACGTGACCATATCGCGGTCTCAAGTCAGACCTTATTGAGGTCAGCTGTTTTTTTAAAGTTGACCGCTGACTCGGGACTGGTAGTTGATTGGATCGCAGGCTCAAGCCAGGTCAGACACTCACACTCACACCTGGACGAGGCTTAATTTTTCGCGCTCTTTCCGTGGCTCGACGCGGCTACACAGCCATACTACGTCAGCAAAGACAGTCGATGCTTTTCGTGTTAACGTACGGTTTGGAAAATGTATTTTTCTTGCATTTTTCGCTGGTTTCCATCCAGGTTTAACATAATATAGCTGTAGTTATTCACGTCAAGCATTGGAGGGATATAAACTTAAAGCTGAGTGTTTATTTTTAATTTGTTTAGGGCTGCTTTTTGCTCTCAATTTCAGTTTTTAGTATGTCTTAAGATTTTTAATTTCGAATCTACTAAGGTTGCAAGATGCCTGGACGGCCTATGTCAGAAGAACGGAAACGAAGGAAGAGAGGAGAGGGGAAACCGGAGTACCCGGAGAAAACCTCTCGGTGCAGAGTAGAGAACCAACAAACTCAACCCACATATGACGCCGAGTCTTGGAATCGAACCCAGGCCACATTGGTGGGAGGCGAGTGCTCTCACTACTGCGCCATCCCTGCAAATGGGAACTGCAAATGGGAATGTTCTAGAGTATGTACAGCAGTTCTGTAGTAAGTTATCTTGATATGTTCTTATCAACATCAGAGTTCATTACAGTTGTACACAAAGAAGTGTGCTCGCATATAAGAGAAAAGATCTTAGAGGAACAATCCTCATCCCATATGCCATAATTGATCAATAGATCTCTTTCAGATTCAATAAATTCCATTCCCTTTACTACTTTTGCAGCAACATCCTTATCTACAGTAATGTCAAATAGCATGGAACAATCTGATGTTGCTGGGGACTCGTGCTCTGCAATGACACTCTTGATTGATCTTTCAAGGATTATGCGGTTATCTTTAGGCAGGGATCTGATCTTGTTCCTAGCAGTTTGAGGTAGATCCTCTCCACTTTGTTTGTTCATTCCATCCCATATGCAGCAACACTGAACACTGAAGAAACCAAAGTATTCCAGAAGTTGTTTTCGCAGACAGGAGTCCTCTGACCTACAGTACGAAGGTGAAATAGCATCGACTTGCCAAATCCAGTTGGTAAGACTCCAATAACATCCTGACCGTTCAGGATAGATTCGAAACACTTTACTTGAAGAGGATTAAAATTAAGCGATGGAAAGTGACCGTTACTCAGGGAAAATCCGACCCGGTGAAGCACTGACAAAAACTCTGGTCTACCCGCCATCTTCGATGTTTTGTTTATCGTATTCTGACAAATAATAACAAAGCTTACTCTTATCACAGTTCAACACAGTTAACCTCAGCAATTACACAGGCAAGCACATTCTCCTGAAAGACTTTTCCTACCATAACGTTTGCGCCTTTCCTTGCTCAAAAGTGCCTTCGGAAGGGCAAAAATAATCGAACAATTATTTGCAATTGATCATCGCCAAAATTGATAACAGCTGCTGCGCGGTTTGATGTTTGCCCTTCCAAGCAATCACATTACCTTTTTAAATTTTAATTGGTCTTCTTTTATCGCATTCAAACGGCATACTGTACGACCATTATGATATTTCAGGCTTTCTTGGAACTAAATTGCTTCGAAGATGGGACATTGATGACTTCCAGAATCCGGTAGGTAGAATCCCGACGTCGTGAACCTTAGAGAATGAACTCAACGCACTTTAATTGCGACTAGGTTTAAATTGAAATGTGGAATTGTTTCCTCTAATCAATGAAATTTCAACTTGTCGAAGCACTTTTAAGTGATCTGTCATTACCGCCATATTTAATTCATGAATTCACAATAATTTATTACACCCACGATTTCTGGGTGTTTTGTGGTCATGTGACCGGCCGATGCCAGGGCCATTTCCCGTCCCACCCAAAGCCAGGGAAAAGCGCCCTGGGGACGAGGTTGGCAAAATACTTACTTCAATTGGTTGGTCACGTTTTGGATTTACTCCCATATAATGTTGCAGGCATTGGAAGAACATTGAACTATGAGGAAAATCTATAAGTGGCATTGTTGGGGCTAAAGGGCTTAAGGTTTGTTCCTAGCTAGACTCATAGCTGTGAAAAAGAATAATTTTGTTCTTCGTCTCAATGTACTAAGTTGTCACAGCATTACAAGGCAGGTTTTCGTAAATCCAGTCAGATATATATGGCATGAATTTTAGGTGAAAAAACTTGCAAATTGATTTACCAATGCAATCTTTTCCACAAATCATAAAATTTAACTAAAAATAAAATAAAAATAAAGACGAAGAACATTTTTACAAAGAGTGGAAGAAGATGCTTCCAAAAGCGCAGCGGTACCATACTATTAGTAAATAAAGAATATGCCGTTATATAGTCTGTATATACAATACAAAATAAAACAACTTTTCGTAAAACATCTAAGGTTTAGAACTAAGATATTTCACAAAAATTTGGTTTTATAAATGGAGTTGATAATGTAAATTTACCACCATACAGAGATTCTAAAAGGTGACGTTTCGAGCGTTAGCCCGTCGTCAAAGCGAATCGAGGAATTATGGGTTGTGTGTAGCTTTTATAGTGGAGTAGGAGCTACGCTATTGGTGGTAACATGGCAACGTGAAAAATAGGAATACATTAGTTAAATGAAAAGTGTTCGTTAATAATGCGCATTTGAAAACTTTAAGTTGATACTTGCGCAATATGAAGTTAATACCGTGGGGATTAAGGGTGCCGATTTGGAAGATGAATTTTTGTTCCAGATTCTTGCGGCTTTTTGTCGTACCTTGATGTAGGAAAAGGCCACAGATAGCCATGTGTTTTTAGGAATGGTTAGGGAGATTAAAATGACGAGCGACTGGCTTAGATGCATCCTTGTCATTCTTCTCAACAGCGCGAAGGTGTTCGCGGAATCGGTCGCCTAGTCGTCTACCTGTCTCGCCAATGTATACTTTATTGCATAACGTACAGGTTATGCAATAAGTGACATTTGCAGAAGTACATGTGAAACTATCAGTGATCTTAACAGATCGCTTAGGTCCCAATATTTTGCTTGTGTTAAAAGTGAAAGGACAAGTTTTGCATCGTGAGCGTGCGCATTTGAAAGTGCCGGGTTGCTCGTTAGTTTAAAAAAAGAAAACTTAACCTTTATTACATATTCATTTAATGAAAATATAAAAATTTCAGTTCAGAAGGGGTTTACAAATATAAAATTATTTCATAAAAGTAGGTCAGCAGCTGTACAATTTACTTTAAGATTTTCTACAACTTCACCTCTAAAAAAGGGCTGGCATGATCCACTGATGCTAGTATTTACAGACTTTAAAATTTCGAAAGAAATCCTGGTCCTGAGCCAAGTAATAACAACTGGGTAGCCTTCAACGTCCGTCTCTGCCAATTTCTCCGCTAAATGATTCATAAACATTTTGCATTCTTCGCCCATTCCGCCGTTGGTTCCAAAATTAAGTGGGATAAAGGAGCCCATCTCGACTTCTAGCACCCTTTGTAATAATAATAATCAATCTTCGTTTCGCCATTTGCAATGCTCGCTCCGTCAGGAACAAAGTAGAAACAATCATTGACCATGCTGTTGGCAATGACATCGGTCTCTGTATTTTTACCGAAACTTGGTTAAAGGATCTAGATTCTGTCTGCATTGCTGATCTCTCTCGTCATGGCTATTTATTTAAGAGTTTTCCACGGCAATCAAATCGATCTGGCGGTGGTACAGGCATTTTATTCCGCGACTCTTTTGATGCTTCACTCGTGGATGGGAAAGAACATAATTCTTTTGAATTTTCGGAATGGATTCTGAAGACAACAAATCGTTCTATCCGCATTGTCGCTGTTTACCGCCCTCCCAGCTGCTCTGGGTCGGTATTTTTTTTATGAGTTTTCGTCGTATCTTGAAAACATTGTCATGTGTCCTGAACCTCTAGTTATCGCTGGGGATTTCAACTTTCACATGGATTTAGTTCATAGTAAGGATGCTGTAACATTCAACAAGCTGTTGGAAACCTTTGGCCTCTCACAACATGTATCAGTGCCCACACATATCTTTTGGCATATTTTGGATCTCATCATCACTCGATCCACCAATGACTTAATCTTGGGTCCTATTAACGCCACCTTGCCCCTCTCGGATCATTTTTTTGTTGAGTGTTTTATTCGCTTCCCAAGTCCATCAATCTCTAGCAAGTCTGAGTCATCGGACATCACCTCGTCTGTACTGTGCAGTAACACACACTGGAACGACCTTGGCAATTTATCCAAGCTTTACGTCTCCACTTTATCGGAAATCCTGGATAGACATGCTCCCTTAAAAACGAAAACTCT
>NC_090889.1:5954205-5976705 GCF_036669925.1 Montipora capricornis | reverse complement strand
GCCCACGTAATTGCAGAAGTTGTGCAATGTAGTAAGAAAAGAGCTTGTAATATCAAGTTTTAAATCATCTGATTTGAACAATATTTGAACATTGTAGTTTTTTTAAACAGGGTGATCATTCCTATTCTAAAATGAGAGTTTTGACATTCCATGATCACTGGGTCAGTTATTGAGTTTTTTCCTTGCATTTGTAACATGAGAGGTAAGCAGAAGACTGAGTTATGCCTAAGATTTTTCCTGTGAGTGTGATACTGTCATCTGTTGGTTGCTGTGTAGTTAAGGCAAGCACGTATGTGAATGGGTCAGTTGGTATGATTGCTGATCCTGGTTTGCAAGTGTTCACATAAATTTCACAGGTGATATTGACTTTCTTTACTCTCGCATACTTAAGTAGACTTGTTTCTCCTTCATTGAAGTGCAAAATAATGTTCCCACAAAACGAGTTTCATGTGTAGTTGCTGATGGGTCTACAAGCTACATGCAGCCTTCCATCGTTGTGGACAGTGTTATTGTTGTTAGAGTGTGAACTCATTCAGAGTCAACATAAGGGAGCTTCGTAGTTGTCTATTTTGAACTTCTTTATCTTGACTGGTTTGTTGCTTTTGTGGTGAAAAACAGACTTCTCTTGCCATCTTTGTTTTGGGTTGTAAAATATTTGCCATTTTTAAGGGAAGTTACTGTACTGTACTTTGAAGATAATCAATGGCTACTCCATCTTGTAATGTTTCCATCATTGAAGAGCTTTCTTTGTTAGCATTCCTGTCTTAAGTCAGTGATCTGAACTTCAACTGAGCCAGGGGAATCACCGGATGTTTTGGTCACTATGCGAACTTCTGAATGGAAAGAGAATAATAATATTACATTAGTGCTAATATAACAATAAATAAGAAGCGGAGAGGCCGGCAAGCAATAATGAGTACCAACCAAGAGGAACAATACTAGTATTGAGGAAAATAACTATCTAGTGATTACTGACACAAAATTACAACCTTTATTACCCATGCAGGAGTTAAGAATGTTTTTAGTAAACAAAAGCTGGCTTGGGTTTTTTGATGAAAGCACAAATTGCTACATGGTCTGAAGTATGTGTTGGCTTGTGTGTCTGGCAGTTGGTGGTGATTACTGGTCTTATTATCAGCAGTGTGTCTTGATATGAACTGTCTGTAATCATAATAGTAACATTATTATTATTGTAATAATAGTAATATTATTATATATATTATAACAATATTGATAATAATAATAATAATAGTAGTAATAATAATAATAATAATATTATTATTATTATTATTATTATTACTATTATTATTATTATTATTATTATTATTATTATTATTATTATTATTATTGTCTCTAACAAGCAAGTTATCAAGGGGGGCTCTGTCTCTTTGATTGAACCAGTTACATCAAAGTGAACAATGAAATGCAGAAGTCAGAAAATTTTTGAGCCAAAATTTGTGTTGGAGCTGTACACATTTGATTTACTGGTACTTTTGGTGAGCCTATACCCAAAGCATTTTTGCAATTTGTGCTTTTGGTGAGCGATATGTATCAACAATTGCAATACATGTATGTGGCTTGGTAATAACTTTGAACATATCTTAAAAGAAATTTTATCTGTTTAATAGATAGTACAATGTAGTTACTGATGGCTTCATAGAGGCCTCTGTGTGTACCCAAAGCATCTCTGCTTCAATGTCAGGACTGACAGCTGTTTTGTTTTCTGAAATTTCAGTAATATAAAGCCCTTCTATGGTTGTTGCTCTACTCATTGAGCACTACATAATGTATGTTTGGTATTCTTTTTGTGGTGTTTAAGTCATCCACTGTTCTACTCTCAGTATCACACTGAGATCTTATTATTTTTTTTTTTTTGGAAGCAGCAGGTCAGTGGAAAGTGCTTTCTTATCACTTGTGCTATTTTGTTTCTTCTGTAAATTGTACTGTGACAGGTTTAATATGCATCCATACTTGCTCAATGCTACCAACTGAATGTGCATGTCTGGTTTTTGACCAACATCATCTGCATGGTCAAATAGTACCCATATTATAGCAGATGGTTTACTTCTCTCAACTAACAGTATCTTTTTAATGACATTGCCAGCCCCGTTTGCTATTCCATCGGTTCCCACATTTATGGCTACAACATGTATATCTGTTCAACTTTAGCAAGTTTAAGATACATTTGTAATGCCAACTGCTCAATATTGACAACACCACCCCATCTTGTTACCAAGGTGTCTAGGAAGGATGTATGTCACTGCTCCCGGTTTCAATGTACTTTGAGATTTTGTAGCAACTGAAATGGTCTGTCCCTTGATCACTGACCATTAGATATCTCATGATTCCTTTTTGCTTGGTCAAAAGTTTCATGATGTACTCATTCTGTAACCTAGTACGTGCTTGTTTCCATCAAGAGCTGCACTCACAATTTGTAGTTAGCTGCAGTTTCAATAAAGCTTTTAAAAAGCCAAGCATAAATTGTAACTAAGGTTAATCAGAGAAAATGAATCAAATAATATTGCTCACATTTTGGTTGAGGAGTCATTGATAAACATCCATCAGCTCATTTGACCTAACACCCAAAAGTAATATAAAAGTTAAAGCATCTGAAGAAACTTATTTCTATAAATTGACCAGTGTCATTGTGCAACAAAATTTAGAGCTAGGCAGTTTTCTGGTTAGTTGTGTACATTTTTTACACATCATTGGAGACCCAGGGGCAGGTAGTGGGGACGAGGACAACATCAGAGTGGGTGAGAAAAAATGCGATGAATGAAAGTACGAAGGACAAATAAGAGCTTATTTTTCCTCCATACTTTCTCTCGCATTCTCTCTCGTCTGCTCTGATTTTGTCCTCAACCCCACTATCTGCCCCTGGGTCTCCAAGGATGTAGTGTACATGTACATGAAGTAACAGATACTAAGAGTTCTTGTTTAACTGAGAAATGAGATTTCTTTTGAAATGTTTGTTAACCGCTTCAGGATGTTAAATTATCACTAGTGTCTGTCCAAGGTGAGGCATGACAGTTTTTTTTTTTTTACCAGATAGTTCACTTTTGCTGTAAAGATGAGGTATGGCTTTTCATATTTACAGTAAGTTTGTTATTCTGAAAAAGATCAAAATGTACATTTTCGAGCAACAACAATTTCTCAGTTAGGTCGTCAATGTCGTCCCCTTGAAAGGAGTTCCCCACAATTTTTGGAAACACTGCTACTGAAGAGTGCAGCTCCGGTGTTTCCAGTTAAAAAAGTAATGTTCATCTCAATGTAACAGTTCTTTAGAAGCATTTCTCTGTTGCAAAGTACGTTGTAGACAACAGACCATCCTAGACCCATGCTTGTCACAACTTTTTTGCAGCTGTCTTTGTTGTTGCACAATCGATACACAGTTGGATAAACGTTCATGATTTCTAGACAGCACACATATTTTTGTTGGTTGGTTCTGTGATGGCTAAACATGGGAGGTCTGTGGTAACTGTTGTGATTACTGTGGTGGCAAGAAGTTTCCCAAAATACTTCTAGGGCTTGCAGTTGGTGACAGTGTAGAATTTTTCCACTTCAATTTGCTGGATGTGGCTATCCCAGACTGATAAATCAATAGCTCCAAGAGGGTCAGTTATTTCAGTCTCTTGTACCATTTTAGTTGAATTTCCTGCTTTCACTGCTTCTCCAAGCTATTTAATGCAACCAGAGACTGAAATTTCCAGAGTTGTGGTGCTTAAGGATAGTGCCTACAGGTGTTTGTGTCATTGGTGCCAGTGGTTTGAATGGAATGAGGAGGTGCATCTTAAATAGCTGTACCCTTATTTAAGAATACCGTGTTGCTTGGTGCTACTTGGATGTTGGACAGTGTAATTGATTGCTGGGTTTGTAATTTATGTGCATGTAGGAAAATGTTGCTTGGATGACTCTCACAGGTCGAGTTTCATCTTTTGCACTTTGTAGTCGTATGTCAAAGTACAAGTGTTTACTTTGCTGGACTTCTTGAACTTCTTGAATGTATTTAGTGCAGTCTGTTGACGAAAAAATATTTTGTGAAAATACAATAACATTCAGCACCAAAATTAAATGTGCATTATTTTTTTAGCTTGTAGTAGTTTTATTGAAGTGTAAAGAATTTACATCTACCATGGTGCAGTTAACTTAAATATAAAATCGGAATTTTAAGTAGTTATAATATTTGTTTTCCCTGGGAAAAATAGGTGATGTCATCCTTGTTGTTTAGATTTGTCATATCTGTCTGTTACTGCTGGGTTATGGTTAAGACTGTTTAGTAACTAGAGATGGGCATTAGCAATAGTAGACATTAACAATAAGGAATAATCAGTAGTATGAAAACATTACTTAATAGAGAAAAACGCACTTTTTTTTTTTTTTTTTAACTGTGGAACAGTAACAGATGATATTCTCTCACCTTTAAATGCATATTTTGCAATGTATTCCAGGCAAGAATGGTAGTCTGTGGTCACTTGAATATCACAATTTCTTCCCCATCCTTACAGCTGAAGTTGCTGGTGATTATTAAGACGTTTATCATTACGTTTTTTTTTAACGATAACCAACAATTTTAATCAATAACTAAAACTAAAATTGCATCATGATCCACAGTAATCTCTTTCACAACATTTTCCGTTTATTTTTATTATTTTTTTTATTATTATTATTTTTAAAATAAATAAATATTTATTTATTTAAATACAAAATGAAGTTACAAAGGACATGCAGGTACAAGAAAAAAACAACCTAGATAAAAATAAAAAGCACAAATAAGTAAAAAAATTAAAGCGGAGCAATACAAAGCAGGTACTAGTACAGGCCAGAAAAACGCACTTGTTGTTGGGCTTGACAGAGGTATTGATGTTGAAGATTTAGGATTTAGCTCTCTTTGTGGGACTTGACCAAGCATTAACCTTTATAATGGCAGCTGCTGTCTTTCGAGATTTACTCCATTTGTATCATTTACATGTATATGAGATGTTAATGGGAAAATGGACACACAATCGGCATATTTTCGGGCGTATGTAATCGTCCTTATCAAACCGCGTGATAATAGCAATTGGTAGCATGAGCTTCCTTTGATTCTGTGCAAAAATTATGTGCTTTACATTTCCCATTGATCTACATGTATTGCAGAGTCCAACGCAAGTCCAAAGGTTCCTTCTTAACATACATGTATATGCACATGTAACTCTAGCTTTTCTGGCTAAATATATAGTTGGTTCTAAACCACTCATGTCTTCTGCACTAAGATACATGTACCTTGCTTTAGGGTTTGTGTGATATGCATTGATCTGTACAATGGGTTCTCCAAGTTGCTTCAGTGTTGAAGTTATCTGTTGCAACTTTTTCATTTCCAAGTGACAATTTCACAGCAGAGGTTTTAAAATCTGATGTTGTTGATATTCTGAGGTGTTCTTGATAAAAGCAAATTCCAGTCTTCCAAGACTTGAGTTTCCATCTCTTTCCCTTGTTTGAAGACCTTTCAAATGTTGCTGTGCAATGTCTGCACCTTTTGCTCGTTTATTTACTACAAACTTATCAACTGTTTCAAACTTTCGGTACATGCAATACCCTTATAAAGCAATGTCATTTGTTGGTTTACTGAGATATATAATTTGATGACTTGTAGAAAGTAATTGGCCAATGTCTCCAACTATTATTAGAGAAATTCCACCAAATGGAACAGTACTGTGACCAGTTGCCTCCTTACAACGCCTGTTAATCCAACCAATAATTAGATATTTTACTCCTTTTAAATTAGTTTGCAGCCTTGCCAAAGCAGACGACTTCAATGACCCATTCTTTTAATGTCTTTTTTTAATTATTCATTTATTTTATTATTTATTTTATTATTATTATTTAAACATATTAACCATTGTTTGCCCCAAAAGCACCTTGGCTTACCAAGGGGGCTCACAATAATACAGTAATCAGGCTTACACTCAAAACATGTCTTATTGGTAGCTGCAGAAGTGAATGGGGAATAGTTCCCTTTATTTTAAATGCAACAATTCCAAAGTAACCACATACTTTACATTGTTCATTGAAGAGATTTGCTATTGCTTGTATTGCAAAATCTTTGCCAGAACCACCTAAACCAGTAATTATCATGAAAAGTTGATTAGTAGTTACATTACTGTCCAAAAAGTGGTCTTCAATGGTGTTGAAAGCAACTCCTTGCTTGTAATTCATTTCGTCAATTTCATTTGGCACAGGTGTTGCATTTCTTTCCTGTATAACAGCATTTTTTTGCTCATCAGTCCAATGGGGCATATCACCTAATTTGCTCTGTTGTATAAAGTGACCAGTCTTCAGTAAGGTTGATGTCAGTTTGACTAACACAGGGTTGTTCAGGTACATACTGTAGTTCCATTGAATTTCAGGTCAGCAAGAGTAATCCACTCTTCTCCCTCGCCAGTATCAGTTTCTGTAAAGTTATCTTTGTCAATGATTTGATTCACATATTCTGTAATTGAAATTATTTGCTGAAGCCAATTTGGAACAGTTTGTTAGTTTTGCATTTGTTGTTTGTAAGGAAGAATGTCATATCTTAGTACCAGTAATTGGTATCTACAGAACAAACCATAGAAACCTCCTTTCGGGGTTGAAGAGTGGTTTGGATAAATCTTGATCACAACAGGAGAAGCTCGCTTTTTGATTCCTGTTTAGTTTGACAGTAATTAGAGGCAAACGCTATGAAATTGCATTCGGAAATCCTTGGGAAATAAAATATAGCCCTCTCTGCATGAGTCAAGCGAAGCAGGCTCAGTGTTTAAACAGCCATCTGTTGGTCCATCTGTTGTCAATCTTACTTTTTTCCAAGACCCATCAAGGGATGTTGTTATTACTTGAAAGGAACAACTTACAAAGTATGATTGAAAGTATGTGATGCATCACTTCTTGAATATTTTTCCCCAACAGCCCTCTTCATTAACTTCCTTAAAGCTTTTTTACTAACATGCAACAGTAACAGATGATATTCTCTCACCTTTAAATGCATATTTTGCAATGTATTCCAGGCAAGAATGGTAGTCTGTGGTCACTTGAATATCACAATTTCTTCCCCATCCTTACAGCTGAAGTTGCTGGTGATTATTAAGACGTTTATCATTACGTTTTTTTACCACCTTAACTTTGTAGTGTTCTACACCATCTGTGGATTTCGACGTTTTGTTTTGTATTGTGATCACAACATTCTTTTAAGGGTAATAACTATGAAGCTTCATTATCACAACTGTCAGAATTATTGATAACGTATGCCTATTTGATCACATTACTCCCCATTACTAGAACGACTTCACTAGGAAAATAACAAGTCTACCCTAACCCTAACCCTAACCCTATCTAAAAATAGGTCCGCAATGCGAACGTGTGCCCAGGGAAAGAAATATTGTAATAGCAGGTGGGAGTGGACATGACGTCACAATGTCAATATGTGTTGATGGCTACTGTTGATGAATGGGAAAATTCGTATTTTCCCGGGTTGTATTTGTAACCTGTGTCTGTGTCAACTTTTGATATTCTTAAAATCAGTCAAAAAGTTGCAAGACTTAAATGGATGAAACATTGAGGTTAACTAGTTATGAAATACACTGTGGACAATTACCATAGTTTTCGTTATATGCTGCAGTGTAATAATGGTCCAATGAAGACAATAAACGATAGTGCAAGTTACAAACTTAAGTCCTTTCGCTTGGCGATCTGTCTCTGTAAATTGGCAATTCAAGTTGAAATGGAAAAAGCATCTGTTTAACGAACAACTGAATTTTGTAGATAGTCGCTGATACAATTTTGTAAACTTTCCTGCCAAAAAGGCCATAAATGTCTCGGAGAAATATCGCTTGACTTACTGTTTCGTAGCTGGCATGAAGTGAGCACGTGTTGTTAGAGATTACCAGTACTCAACCGAGCTTTGTCCCCAGTCGTACCTGGCGAATTTTGATATGATGTCAGCCGTAAAGCTTGCTAGCTAGAATGCCTGGCAGTAAAAGGCAAATCCAAAATGGTGCGCCACCGAGCCAGGACGTGATTTCGGGGAAATACTTCTGGTTCTGAAAAGGGCATCTGACAGCGGGTGGAATACTCTTACGCATGTATGCGAGCAGTGGAAAACTCGTCTTAGGCCCGGGTTGCATATGAGTCCTGATAAATCACTTTCACTTTCACTTTCCCGCATACCAGTGCACTTTAAATGTAAACATGAATCGAAATCTAGCCTTCTGTGTCACTTTAGCAATATTTCTGCTTCAGAGTATCAGCTTTCAACAGGAACAAATGGTTGCATTTTTCATCTTGTATATGAGATGGACAAATAGTTATCAGGCAATGCTAAATATCACTATGATGCGGCGAAGGAATCGGCGATTATGGTGACAACGACAATGCATAGTGCCCTATGCATGGAGCATTCCCCGCCCAGCCGAATCCTGGTTTGAGATACACTATAACAACCCCAGTGTGCCACAAGAATACTTTCGGCTGCAGTTACGAGTCTACAAGTACACTTTTTATCTCATCCGTAATATTCTCAATGCGAGGATTGTAAGAGAAAACTCTAAATTCCGAGATTGTTTACCACCCGGGAAAGTGCTGGCCTTGGGACTCTGTAGGTTAGCTCACGGCAATTCTTACTCAACTATTGTTCCAGTCTTTAATGCTGGCAAAGCTACCGTCATCGAGGCAGTACAAGACGTTGTTAATGGCCTGAATGAGATAAGACATGATCACCTTAAATTTCGTGAAACTCTGGCAGAAGTGACTGCATCAATTGAAACATTCGCAGACTTGACCGACCTACCAAACGTTGTTGGAGCTGTCCATGGTTCACATGTTAGGATAAAAGCACCCATTGACAGTAAACCAGACTTCTTTAGTCGTTATCAACAGCACAATTTCATTATTCAAGCTGTTGTCAATGGTAGAAAGCATTTCCTTGATTTTGCTTGTGGATTCCCGGGTAGCATGCACGATGGTTGCGTATTAAGACGAAGTTGAATCTTTGCAAGAGCAGAACAGGGAGAAATCCTAACCATACCAACAGAAAACGTTTCTGGCCGACAAATAGGACCATATCTTGTTGGTGATAGTGCCTATCCGCTTAGCCCATGGCTCATGAAACCTTTTCGTGAAGGTACACGAGATCGAGATGAAATCCAATTTAACAAGCAATTATCCTCTGCACGAGTTAAGGTCGAATGTGCTTTTGGCATACTCAAAAATTGTTGGAGAATTCTTATGAAACGGTTAGATAGTTCTGTGGAGTTTGCGACTCGATGCGCTGTGGCTTGTGCAGTTTTGCACAATATATGTTTATGGAATGGTGATACTGGGATGAAGGAGAGGATAATGGTGAGGATCCGGGCCCTCCGAATGTAGCAGCAAATGTATTGCGCGATGGAGACGACATCCGTGACCTCCTCAAAGATGCATTGTAAACTTTATTTTCATTTTCATATCTTTCTATATTCGTGTGTTAATTTGGTAAATTTAAAATTTGTGTAATTCTTACATTAGCAATATGTATTAAAATTTATTCCTTGATCCAGCTGTAAACCTAGGAAGTCACTGTCACAACAGAACCAGCATGGGTAAACTGTTCATCTGAAAGCAAAGCAGCTTCATTTATCAGCATTGTCATACATTGAAATATAATTTATAGCAGTCAATACTGACTGGAAGGATTACGTAGAAATTAGTGTGAATTATATAATTCTAAGAGTTTTCACTTATTAAATTGTAACAAAACAGTTCATTTATTTGGGGGAAAGTGGTTAGCGCTCCAACCAAAGCATTCATCGTATTGACTTGCTGTTCTTGTGTCTTACTAAAGGTTTCCATAAACTATCTCATTTCCTTCCTCTGTTCTTGGAGGCCTAACATGGACTCTCTTAGCATGTTTCTTTCCTCCTCGTTTTGCTCCTCCACCTGCGCTCTCTTTCTTTTCCTTTTCCTGTCTGATCTATTTTCACCACTAGTACATGGATCTGTTTCTTTGCAGTTATCCTGTTCCTTGTAGCTGTCAGAGGCATTAGCTCCAGCTTCGACCATGTGGCGAAGGGTCACTACATCTTGACATCCCAGAACGGCGTCGATTTCTTCATAGAATGGAGTTTGTTGTCTGTGTTCCGCGGACTGCTTAAGATTCCAATCTTTGGCTCCTTTATACTTATCAATTAGATATTTTATTTTCGCCTTGCATTTATCCACAGGTCGATTAGTGCCAAACGTGTTGTTAAGTTCCCGCGCAATTTCGTCCCAAACTTTTTGCACGTCTTTGCTTTCAAGTCGGTCAAACCTCTCAGCCCACAACCGAACAAGCACTTATTGCTCTCCGTGGGTCCATTTATCATATGCTTTTGGTTTTCCTTGATCCAGCTGTAAACCTAGGAAGTCACTGTCACAACAGAACCAGTATGGGTAAACTGTTCATCTGAAAGCAAAGCAGCTTCATTTATCAGCATTGTCATACATTGAAATATAAGTTATAGCAGTCAATACTGACTGGAAGGATTACGTAGAAATTAGTGTGAATTATATAATTTTAAGAGTTTTCACTTATTAAATTGTAACAAAACAGTTCATTTATTTGGGGGAAAGTGGTTAGCGCTCCAACCAAAGCATTCATCGTATTGACTTGCTGTTCTTGTGTCTTACTAAAGGTTTCCATAAACTATCTCATTTCCTTCCTCTGTTCTTGGAGGCCTAACATGGACTCTCTTAGCATGTTTCTTTCCTCCTTGTCTTGCTCCTCCACCTGCGCTCTCTTTCTTTTCCTTTTCCTGTCTGATCTATTTTCACCACTAGTACATGGATCTGTTTCTTTGCAGTTATCCTGTTCCTTGTAGCTGTCAGAGGCATTAGCTCCATCTTCGACCATGTGGCGAAGGGTCACTACATCTTGACATCCCAGAACGGCGTCGATTTCTTCGTAGAATGGAGTTTGTTGTCTGTGTTCCCCGGACTGCTTAAGATTCCAATCTTTGGCTCCTTTATACTTATCAATTAGATATTTTATTTTCGCCTTGCATTTATCCACAGGTCGATTAGTGCCAAACGTGTTGTTAAGTTCCCGCGCAATTTCGTCCCAAACTTTTTGTGTGTCTTTGCTTTCAAGTCGGTCAAACCTCTCAGCCCACAACCGAACAAGCACTTATTGCTCTCCGTGGGTCCATTTATCATATGCTTTTGGTTTTCTTTTCTCTCCGTTGTCTTCTTCCACAGAGCTTAAACTTGGGTTAGGAGTACCGGTAGGAGTACCGGTACTTGGAAGACTTGGTTGTGTACTGCTAGCTCCTTCGGGCTGTTGGCTATTTTGGGGGACGCCGGCGATGTGCTCCCATTAAACACAAAGGATAGTGGCCTTTGCTGTTGCTGCATGTCGTAAAGTGGGAAACGAGAATCGTAACAACGAGGATCGTTAAACCCACTCATGTCTTTTGGTATACGAATTCACGGCTTGCGTTACCACGCGATTGCAAATCAGGAGATTTTAATTTATCGCTGTGATCGACAAGTGATGACATTTCGGGGCGTGGTTTCCTTTGTTTAAGGGAAATTTTGAAAAATCTACCAGCTCCACCCATACTCTACAGCGTCTTTGATCTTTTCAGAAATTTGAAAATTTCTGCTATCACGCAAATGTCGAGGTCGCATATGAACATGTCACGTGTTGACAGATTTTGACCTCAATGTAAACAAAACCTCACAGAAATTTCTCATATGCGGACCAGGCCTTACACATTGTTCTGGAAAACTGTAGGTACATCGTAGGTACGTGGATCTACGAGCAGCGTGAACAAAAATATTTTAATTACCATTATGCAAGGCAACAAAAGGGGAACCGTATTTGGTTTTATCCTTATAAAATCGTCCACAAATGTTCAAAAGGGATGAACTTGACTCATACATGTGACATATACCCTAATTGTCCCAGAAGGAAAGTAGATTTTTGTCGTGCAATTTGTTACTCTGTCATTTTTTGCCAGGCCTCGGTTCTAAGCCTCCTCCTCTTACTCGGGTAGCGCAAACTGGCCTAGGGACGAGGTTATAGGTTGTACTCCTAGGTGACCAAGTTCCCTAAGGATTCAAGCACTTTGCTTATTGAGCCATTTTGAAAGATTACAGAGCTTCATTGGTGTTTTGCTTGTCTTCTAAGGCTGTTTTCCATCTCCATATAGTGAGATTTTTTTTTGGAGTGAGGATGTCTGTTTTTGTATAGCTGTTTTAACAATATTATTATTAAGGGGGAAGTGATAATGTATACATGTGTTGTCTAATTCTGCTTGGTTTTGGCTGGGATGTATGGAGAGGTAGATAGCTGCCAATTAACTCTCCAAAAAAATGGATCAAATATCCCGAAAAAATTTCCCCAAAATGCCAAAAATTGGCCAAAATAGGTCTGAAAATGTATTTTATGTGCCCGTACGGGTGAGTGGAAGATTTGGTCTGTATCCAGGCGACTCCCATACAGTTCGGGAGAGTTGGCGTAGATGTATAATACTGGTAGATTCACAGCCTCATTCCCTGCCCGAGGCTGGTAGATTCATTTGCAACAGAATTAGCTTGAATGGAGGAGAGTGTTCCACAACGTTGTATTTTTCTATACTGGAAAATAACTATTTTAATACATGTATAATGCTTATGATTATTTGTGAAAGTTAAATGGAGAAGGAATAATCATGCATTAACATGGGGCTTGAATGTAAACATAATAAAATAACAGGATAAGGAATGAATCGAGATAGCATGTTGCTGAATTATTGTGTTGCTATGGGCATCATGGCCATAACGGAAGATTACATAGCCTGTAAAGTAATAATACTGACAAATTATAATTAGTTACTTTGGAAACAGTGAGAGAAGGTAATCATAATAACAATGGCCATCAATGTACATGTAGTAAAGTTGAGAACACAACAAATATAAGGAGAACACAACAAAACAAATGGTGCTGAAAACAATCCCTAACAAAGCGAATGTATCATGGCGCTAGAAACACAGACAACTGGGACATTATTTTGTTGGTCATTGCACCATTACATTTTCTGTCAATTAATTAAATTAATCTCAGTGGCCAAAGGAGAAGTAACTCTTCAAACTACAACAGCAACATTATCATTGTGTTATAAATAAGCTGGCAAAAACTGAGAGATGATCTTGGATGCTTTGTCCACAATCATCTTCTGAGGTCCAGCATGTAGCAGGTGTTGTTTTAACACTTTAGTTTCAACATCTGATAAGGCTGCGTTGCACTTGATATTGGTTAAAAAGCTCTGAACAGCATCATTGAAAGCTGTGTATGTTGCTATTTTCTCTCCAACTTTAATGACAAGTTGGCAAACAAGCTTGGTTTTTAGCAAGGAAACTAAAGTCGTAATCTGACAATTAGGGCATGTTACAGTATCGTCAGTAAAAACTGACTCTTCTGACTTTCTGCTGCAAACTATACAAGAATAATGTTGGCAAATATCAGTACCAATGCAAGTTCCTGTTACAAGATAATGATGCAACTGTGGAGTAGCCAGATTAACATTTGGTATGTCACTGATTTATGTTATTTTAGTGACCTCAATGGTGTTTAGAAACTTATAGTCATCAAAAATTCTTATTTTACAGTTTTCTATGTGGTAACATTTTCCTGCATTCACTTTGTGTATGGCTTCTTCCCACACAACTAGTTTTATTGAATTGGTTTCATCGGCAACTATGCAGTCTGTTCTGTACCTTGTTCTTTCTCCATGAACAACCGCTTGCTTGTTTTCTGACTTTGGCAATATATTTACTTTGATATCAACAGTCTCAAAGGGGTTTGCATCTAGAACTTGACTGATAGTGTAGAATCTGTTACTGAAAGATTCCTTGAATGGGAATTGCAGAGTAGTTGTAGTTATCTTAGATTTCTTGGATATGGTGTATTCTTCAGTTGATGATGAAAATCTTTGGGAGGACGATAAGTGGGCCCCAACATTTCTTGACTGGTGATTTTTTTTGCTCTAACTGGTGCAAAGTGAGGCGCTTTTCGCACAAACTGCTCCATTTTCAGAAGTTTGTGATTTTAAATCAAAAGACTTTGTGGTTGTGTTTGACACAGTCGTAAATTATTGTACTTAGGAGATGGACATAGCCTTGATTAGTTGGAGATGCTGAAATATAGAAGAAGATTCTTTTGGATGAGTAATTGAAACTTATGTTTCTGATAGAAAATGCTATTTGAAGTAAGGTACAGCCTACATGTTGGGAGTTTTGTAAGGTATATACATGTACTACGAGAGTAAAACAATAACTAGTAGATGCAGAGAGGGAAATGGTTGCTGAGTAACATTGCTCATCAAAAGGGACAGCAGTTGCACTGAATTTGAAAGTGTTGAAGAAAAATTTGAATCAGATTACGTGAAATGTACATTGTGTTGTATGAACAAAAATACTGACAAGTGGATGGTGTGAATGATTTTAAAACTATGAAAAGGATAGCCACAATAACTTTTCTGCTAACATGGTACGATGCCTGATTAAGTGGATGTTGAGGTTAATAACTATTCCAAGAGTTCAGGGTCTTTAATATTTGCAATGTTGTTAAAGAAACAACAGATAATGTATGGTACATTAATTAACACATCTATTTCCTTGAGAAATACTTACTTGATTGGGGCTGTGAAGGGATGGTGGGAGACTGAGCAGGAGATGACTGCACTGAATGACTGGACTCAATCTGTACTGACTCTGCTGACAAGGAATCAGTAGGGGATACAGATAATCCTACAGAATGTGGTTGTTGCAAGTCTTGTGATTGCTGAGGCATTGTTCTTGAAGTTTCTTTTCTGGAATAACAAAGACAACATTTAGATTAAAGATTATTGATACTAAGTACAGTGTAACTTAAAGATGAAATTACGACTTATTAGCATAGAAATGAATGAATTTTTCAATTTACTTGCTAGTGGTAATGTGAGTGGTGTAATGTTTCAGTGCTGACAATAAGAACATGAAGCATAAAGTGTTTCACCACAAGCTTAAGCGCGTGTACTCTGAGCTTCTGACATCTTTCCAAGACCAATGTTCACTGAAGTTTTCCCTTTCCAGCGGGGTTAGTGTCTGGATGAACTTCTGTTCCATTAACTTGGAATGTCTTCTTCTCAATTTCTGACATCTCTCTAAAAAGAAATTCAACATACCGCTGAACAACAAGTGAACTTTCTGAACAGTTAGCACCAAAAATAAAAAAATTCTCACCGCTACTTAATGTGTGCTTGCCCCTATTAAGAAGCTCAACAGCCATGAACAGGGGGTTTTCGTCTTTTCCAAAAGGAGACCTGTCCCCACCCACGACCACATGAAAAGTGTTGATCTTATTATTAAACCATAACAGATTCTCCTGTGCAACCTTTAAATAAAATGATGCCATGAATGGCAGAAATTGAGTTAAATATCTGTAACACCCCTCCACTTTCTCATCCTCATTCAAGTCATAGCAAAAATTTTCCTTCACATTTTCAATCCAACCTATGTCAATAAACTTAACACATGCCATTAATGTCTCATATGGAATTAGCTTAGCAACTTTACAGGTTATAATCTTTTGCCTTTCAAACTTCTTTCCCTTTGTTTTGCTTATCTTCATTGAGAGTGTTTTACAAACTGACCTGTACTTTCTTTTACCCATGACCCCTTTGGAGAAATAAACAGAAATAATACGTAATTGGTTTGCAGGGACTGCGCAGCAAGTTTTCGAGTGGGGGGGCTAAAGAAGAATGCAAAAGGAATTTTTTTTTGGGTGCGGGCCCCTTGAATTGCGCCAACGCCTTTTTCCAGTTAGGAAACCCTTTAGAAATAAAGCAGACCTCCCTACTTCTGGCAGCTCGAAGATTTGATTTTGGCATTTTGTTGCGTGCAAATGAAACAACACAGAATTGCTTTGCTCATTATAGTGTAGCCAGGGAAATTCCGAAAACCACTTGGATTGAAATGCGCGATTCTGTTTGCCACAATGCTTTTTTGGAAAGTTGAAATCTGCAGGTTGGAATGGTTCCATTATATTGATCTCTACAGCTTCACTGGCTGTCGACTGATCAACTTGTCGTTGGATTGGAGGAGGCTGCGACTCTTGACTGGATATTGTGGCTTCTACTGAAGTAAGTAAGTAAGTTAACTTTATTTATACACGCTAGCCCCGTCAACTTAAGCTGGTTTCCACAAGGGGCGTGTGGATAAAAATTACATAAAAATTAATATCATACTTACGGTGGCTCATAAGTGCCACTCAACAATTGTGTTTTTTTTATCGTTTTAGCCAATTTTTTAGCGACTTTTTTAGCGACTTTTTTAGCGGGCTCAAGTCGCACATTGTGACTGACTGGTAAGTTGAAATTCGTGCACGTGGTTGAAGGAAGAGCCGATCATGATGATTTTCTTCATATTCAGTGTCATTTCTATTCAAATTTCTTCCACCGAAGCTGTCATGCCCGAGTACTTGCCTGTAAATCGAGCAGTTAGCCGTAACGATGCAATCGAGAATTACTATACACTTGGATTCACCGCCTCAGAAATTCTTAGTTTCCTTCTTAATGTCCATGGAATTCGGCTGAGTCTCAGGCAGCTGAGGAGAATTCTTAAAAATCGAGGCTGTATAAGGCGAGAACAATCCACTGATATGAGTATCATTGTACGGGCTGTTGAACACGAACTCAGAGGAAGTGGCAGTATCATTGGGTACAGATCAATGCATCAGAGGTTAACAACTGACCATCAGTTGATTGTAACCAGAAACATCGTACGTCAGGTACTTAAAATACTTGATCCTGAAGGAGTGCAAGCACGGTCTGGACACAGGTTACGAAGACGGAACTGTAGTACCAAAGGCCCAAATTACTTGTGGCATATAGATGGGTATGACAAATTAAAACCCTTTGGATTTTGTGTCCACGGCGTCATCGATGGTTATAGTAGAAAAATCCTCTGGTTGGAAGTGAGTAGCTCAAATAATGACCCTGGCATTATAACGAAGTACTACTTAGACTGTGTTAGACAAATAGGTGGAACCGCTCGCGTTATACGTGCAGATCGAGGAACAGAAAATGGAAACATCGCAGTCACCCAACATTTTTTTCGACGATTAGCAAGAGATGACTTTAGAGCAGAAAAGAGTTTCATGTACGGACGATCAACTGCTAACCAAAGAATTGAAGCTTGGTGGGGAATTCTGAGAAAACAATGTTCTGACTGGTGGATTAAGTACTTTAAGGATCTAAGGGATGCTGGCTTGTTTTGTGATGATGATATTGTTCACAGAGAATGTTTAAAATTTTGTTTCATGGATCTTCTTCAAATGGAATTGCACAAGGTAGCCCGGCTTTGGAACACACACAGGATAAGGCCATCTGCAAACCTAGAGTCTCCAGCTGGTCGCCCAGACTGCTTGTATTTTATCCCTCAGTCAACCCATACCCGTGATTACCTAACACAAGTGGGCGTTGACGAGGTTGATATCGCAGAGGAACATTGCACTCAAGAGCCATCTTTGCGGGGTTGTTCACCTTATTTTAACGAGTTAGCTGAAATGATTATGGAAGATGAAGGACTAGAGATGCCAAATACCGCCGAGGAAGGCCAAGATTTGTACATAGCTTTACTCGGTCTGATAGATAACTTGTAACTTGTAGCTTGGTTAATGCAAGGGCTTCATGATTGAAAAAGAACGTCACCCGGTCCCGATACTTCGACAATAACCTACAGGCAATGAAGCATTGCAATTGTCTGATTTTTGTAATCAGCCCTCTCTATAACTATCGCAGTTGTGTAATAACTTGTCGTATTTCGTAGGCGCTCTCATCCCTCCCGAAGCTAGCTCTTAAAAGGTACCCACGTTTAACAAATAATGACAAATGACAATCACAATAACAATAATAGTGAAATATATATTCAAATACTTAGTTATCCATCATTCAGTTTTTTTTATAAGAACAGCAACTGTAACTAATTTGTCCACATTACAACTGAAACTTATTACCTTGGCTTAACCCATTGGAAATCTGATACTACTTATATGTTCTTGTTTCCAGACAAATGCAACATGTCCAATATTTCTTTGCTCAATCACAAGAACAGCAACTGTAACTAATTTGTCCACATTACAACTGAAACTTATTACCTTGGCTTAACCTATTGGAAATCTGATACTACTTATATGTTCTTGTTTCCAGACAAATGCAACATGACCAATATTTCTTTGCTCAATCACAAGAACAGCAACTGTAACTAATTTGTTCACATGACAACTGAAACTTATTACCTCATCTCTTAACCTATTGGAAATTTTTTCCTGGTTATATGTTCTTGGTTCGAGACAAATGCAACATGACCAATTAATTTCTTTAGTCAACCAACGGAGAAACACCGCTTCAAAGAACTTTAGAAATTTGACTAACGTATAATTACCTAAGATTTTCCACAGTTTTAAACAATATGAAACTCCACGATTCCTTTTCTCTTAAGATATTCGTAAATTCTTCGGCCAACTCATTGTACGACTGGTAAGTAGAGGGCAACTCCAGGGTTAGTCCACACGTGTGTGCGATGGGGGTTCTCCCCATACCTTGGATGGAGTTAAATGACACAGTAATCGTTTGCAGTATCATCAAGTCAGAACCAGTTACAAACTTCAGAAAAGGTGATACATGCCAATATAAGGTAAAGACTGGTGCTATGACCGGTGGCAAGGGCAGTTCCCCCCTATCGACATATCTTCGGTCTTTGAGTACATAAAGTTGTTCAGCAGGCAGTTGTTCAAAGAGACGAACTCAAAAGCAAAAACTCACAAAACTTGGAAAAAGGAGCCAAAATGGGCGTGGCTCTAGCTGATTCTAACCTTGAAAGATCATACCAACAACAAGTAGATATTTAATTTAATCTGTTATTGACAATAAAACGACCCCGCCCCAAATATATGGGAATTCTGTGCATAGTCGCTATGTCTAAGAAAGTTGCAGGGAACCGTTTTGCTGCAAGCAGAAAATCACAAAAATAACTCATGACAAGTGCATGTTATTGGCCTGGTAATTTGAATGTTTACAGTCAAAACGGCTCAAGCGTACCCTCCTACGCTTCATTAATGAATTCATTATTCGAAAATTGAGTTGATTATTCACTCTGAGCTTTCGTTAATAAAACGAAGACTAGAGGATTCAAATCAACAATGAATTCAATACTCGAATTCTGATTGGATTATTCCGAATGACTGGCGTATTTATTTGGACTTTTATTATCTGCAGAATCTCAGCAAATCTCTCTCGGTCGACTGTTATGTTTGGTAAAAGTAGATCGAATAATCCAGTCAGAATTCGAGTATTGAATTCATTATTGTTTTGAATCCTCGAGTCTTCGTTTTATTAACGGAAGCTCAGGGCGAATAATCAACTACCTTTTCGAAGAATGAATTCATTAATGGAGCCTAGGAGGGTACGCTTGAGCCATTTTGACTGTAATTGTAATTGCAATAACTAAGCTGCGACTTTGAAATTCTGGAAAATGACTTATAGATGTGTGTTATAACTTGTTGCAAAACCGATTGCTTGTACTCTAATCCATTTCAAAGTTTTGGCTATGTTGATTTGGCTTAGTAAAACTGTAAAATCGCCTTTCTATAATGCAATTATATTCCTCTTTCTGTTTGTGAAAATTGCCTTATTGCTCTATTGCAAAAGCATTGGCATGAAACTTAAATGTCCCCTGAAGCTGTTGGACCAACTCAGGTTAATGCAGCTGTTTCGGTTGCCGCGAAACACTCCTTCACAAATCTGGCATTTTTTCCTTTGCCTTGCATGGACTTTGCGCTCTCGTGTTTATGAATGCTAATTTGTTGCTAGTTGTTTCAGGGGGCACAAAGCATCCGAGACCTGCCAATCAATGGAAGCAATTATCAGTTGCGCCATTGTATTGGATTATTAAGTTTATTATTGTGCGTTGTAAAAATGACACAAGAAAAGCATAATTACTTCTGCTCTTGACCTGATTGGTTGACCACCAGTGTAACGCACCCCCTGAAACAACTAGCAACAAACCATTAGCATTCATAAACACGAGAGCGCAAAAGTACGTCCAAGGCAAAAGAAAAAATGCCAGATTTGTGAAGGAGTGTTTCGCAGCAACCGAAACAGCTGCATCAACCCGAGTTGGTCCAACAGCTTCAGGGGACATTTAATTTTCGTGCAAATGCTTTTGCAATAGAGCAATAAGGCAATTTTCACAAATAGAAAGAGGAATATAATTGCATTATAGAAAGGCGATTTTACAGTTTTACTAAGCCAAATCATCAGAGCCAAAACTTTGAAATGGATTGGAGTACAAGCAATCGGTTTTGCAACAAGTTATAACACACATCCAGAATTTCAAAGTCGCAGCTTAGTTATTGCAATTACAATTAAACATTCAAATTTCCAGGCCAATAGCATGCACTTGTCATGGCTTATTTTTGTGATTTTCTGCTTGCAGAAAAACGGTTCTTAAGATTTTCCTGAAATTTGGCCACAGTAAAGAACAAGTCAACCTAGGTACATTTTAAGTATTTCGGCAGAATCAGGTCCATCGCTGTAGGTAGATCAATTATTTTCTGCCACTTTGGTACGAATTTTTACTTCTACCGGGTTAGATTTGTGGTGCCTTTCTATGTGGCGAATAAGAGCGTCATGGTTGTTATATGTCTTATTTTCTTCATAACAGCCACATCGTGCAATTAAACAAGATCCATAGGGAAGTCCTACAAAATGACGTCTTATCACTCCACTCCACTTCAGATTACCAACATCCTTATTACTAAATTTCCCGCTGCCATTTATAGAAGTACTTGTGGTCACTGCTCACACTCCTAATTTACATCTTACCGATAAACTGCGTTTCTTTTTTTCATATCAAGCCAATAATGAATTATCCTCCCCGAGACCAAGAACACGCAGAGACCATCCAAGAGCTCAAGTACATAGAAGTACTTGTGGACGCTGCTCACACTCCTAATTTCCATCTGACCGATAAACTGTATCAATAACTTGATCCGGCAGGAATTTAGCGGCACATGCAATGCTGAATTTATTTGCCATATAATCTTGTGATAACTGACTTTTTTTTTTTCGGTGTAGATCCTTGCTCAAATCATATGGCGTAACGAGAATCGCAATCCACCCCGGTTTAGCAACATCCATGAGACCTTTTTTTTTAGCACATTATCATATGTGGCCACAGAACATTGAATAAAATATACTTTTTTTCCATAAACCAAGATGATGTCTCCACCCTTCATGTGAGGAACACGATAACAAGCATTGACATCTTTTTTTATCTTAGGGACATCAGTTACATTTAAGGTTTCCTTTTGCAATTCGAAGGAGCTCAATTCAACTGTGCTTGTTTTCGCACAACTGGTGTACTCGAACTTTATTCTTCCAGCAGTGGTGATATAATTGAAGACGGCCATTTCAAAGTAATCGCCTCTCATCTCACCTGTTGGCAGGCCTAATACTTCAACCATCTTTATCTGAAGAAAAGGAAGTCGTAAAATTAGCCTCACCTCTCTTATACGTGACGAGATTTTATTGTTCTTTATATGAAAATACCAACAGTGCTTTGCGACCCAGAATAATTTGGTATTTGTACTGTATATTTGATATATGTGGCAAATGTGAAGCAAATTCATATTTGCTTATGCACTATTGCTGGGTACTATTTCCATTACCGTGAAATAATCTATTTACAAACTTTAATGGCAAAAAGGTGGGGCCCAGCCGGGTGCTTGAGGGATTTCTCATAGAGGACGATGTATGTAACCCAATGCGCACCGCCTACTTCAAAACAATCTGACAGCTCTGTTTAAGGGTTTGTCAAATTACTTCCATATCCTATATGTCTTAGCACATGCCATTTTTGCTTTTATTAATATTTTATTAATATTCATTTATCTTTGTCAGTCTTTAATGTTCTTTAAAGAACGAAGACTTATTCGGTAAATAAATAAAAAATAAATTTCATGCTTTTAGCAGAAAGTGAGCAATTTGTGCATATACACAGAAGCCAATGTTAGAACTTACCACATCTGTTGCTGTTGCTATGTTGCCGACCAGTACAACCAGTATACTTTCTTTTGCCATCTCTGACACTGGCAGAATTCTTCGGGAGGTAAATTCACCTTCATATTTCAGAAGGGTCCAAGGAAGTTCGTCCTTTCCCACGTTCAACACGTCTAAACCAATGCCACCGTACAGACAACATGCAAGTACTTGACTGCAATAATTATCACCACCGCGAGATTCCAAATCTCCCTTTAAAACGTCGCCCAATCCCAGTATTCTGCCTAATCACATAGGAAACCTTGAGAGAACAAATCAAACACATAACCTCTCCAGCGACCCATCCAAAGCTGTCCAACACTTCGTGTATCTTCTAAAAATGAAACAAAACACTTTCTCCACAATCAGATTACAATATGTGACAACAAAACCAACTATGAGCTCACCTTAA
>NC_090889.1:5939205-5946705 GCF_036669925.1 Montipora capricornis | reverse complement strand
CTGTTCACGATGAAAGTCACAAATATATGTAGTGGTATCTGTTAAGCCAACATAAAAATTAATGTCCAATATATCAGGGTTTTTAGTAGAATTTTGAGCAGCCATTGCTGCGCTGCTTTTGTACATGACTGAAGCATCATCGAGGTACTTATACAACCATAAAATGTACCAACTAATAAAACCTGTGACAGGTGTTTCAGCCTCAACTGGGAACCCTGTATGCACCAGTATAATTATATTCTCAAAGAGTTGTTGCAGATTAAGTACTATGAAGGATAAAACTCCTATGGCACCAGCCTTAGCATGACTTTAAGGCTTTGCCCTCATAGGAGTATCCAGATTTGTAACTGAATACCTGAATGCCCTGACAAAGATGTAATGTATGGCCTGCTTTTCCAATCAGTTATTTGAGCCTTGCTTATTCAAGGAGGCAAACAAGGTTATGAGTGAATACTTGTGCATTTAACTTAGTAAGAACTTTAAAATTCTAATATCCATATGTTTACTTTGCAAATGTTTCCTTATAGGTTGTGTATTTGAGTACATTGGACCCATTTTGAGTCCTTCTTACCAGTGAATGTTCTCTCAATGGCATGGATCTCCTCATGGCAAAAGTCAGTCATGAAATACTGGGGTTTCCAGCTGCCATTCCAGTCATGGAATATCCCTAGTGCTTCCTGTATTGAAGCCGTGGTTTCCCTTTGAATGATGAAAGACCCCACAACTATGTAATTTACATTTGTCTTTACCACCAGGAAAAATAGAGGGAGCTCATATCTCATTGTTTTGTAAGTAGCATCAAGGAGGGTGATTTCATTTCCGTAACGGATCATAAGTTTTTTCTGCCAGGTTGTCTGATGAGCAAACAAAAGATCAGTGCGCACGCAGTTTTCATCTGTTTCATCATTGTTGCCTTCAGCATCTGTTGATGAGGCTGCTAGGGCACAGGGTCTAAAAAAGAAGAAGTCTTGAGGGTTCTCCTGACGCCAGTTTTCAATTTTCTTCTGCAGGTGTTCCTGATCAATTTTTGACAGCATTTTTTTCACTGATGCCTTATACATGTGGTTCCTGACATCCACATCTGTTGGGTAATAGCGTCTGTTTGTTGATGCTGGTGGAGCTTGCCCTGGAAATAGTTCCATTTTTACAAATTGTCTCAGATGTCTCTTCATTTCATCAACAGTTTTCACACCTTCACCAACAAGCTCTTCAATCTTCACATCAAGCCTTTTGTCTATTGGCTGCAGAATACCACCAACCTTTTGGTTTGATACATGAGGAAAAAAATAAACATGGAACTTAATTTTGACAGATAATTATACGGAAACTGTTTGTGTGAAGGCACTGCTGTTAAAATGGAATGTTCCTTTAATGAAACAACAATATGAGCACCAACAAGAAATATATAAATTAAAAGTTACTGATTCCTAGTCAATTTCATTTAGTCTTAATCAACTTCCAATTCCATTTAAGACAAGCAAGTACCTGCCAAGCTAAAGAATATTGTTCAAAGCAATGTTTTTGGTAAGCTGAAGCCACATTTGAACACTTTGGCCATGTGGTTGTGGACAGCACCCCATATGGTCGACCAAATTAAATGTGATTGTGAGTGTCAGTAGACATGGGGAGTTGTTCCAGCCTTGTTAGGCCTCATCAGCATGGTAGAGCATTAGTAGACACTGTCACATGGCCATGGTACCCAATGTGGCTTCAGCTTACCTCATATCAAGCGATATCCCACATCCCAGAAGTGTGTTATTGGCTACTACACAAATAAAACTGTTGTCCTCAGATTGAGTTAGTATCCCAATACCATCAGTCTATTGATGTCAACAGACCTCTCCAATGATGTGATCTTTGTGATCATCCTCCTTTGGTAAATGAACATATATTCTTCGTTCAACCTGGGGTTTCTTTCCACTGATTATGTCGGTCTTTAGCTTTTTAGACATATCCCTTCGAAGTCTTTCTGTGTCATCTCTGATCTATATAGTTTAAAAAAAGTCATGATTTTTTTTTAAATGAGGGACATATTTTTCTGATAAATTAGTTATTAATATTATGATAACTGTGGTTGTAGTTCTGTACCTTGTAATTGCAGTACTTTATCACTTCTGATAGACGAATACTTGCAGGGCAGCCAAACTTCATTGTATCTTGAGGTAAAAACTTCCTCCTTATAAATGCGTGATCATCAATCTGTAGTTAAAAGATTGATATTTTTAATCCTCACTGTTTAGTGCTAAAAGCACGAAAAGGCCATGCCTGATGAAAAATGCTCCATACATGTGGTCATAACCAACATACCTTGTTTTCAGAATGTCTTGCTTTAAATGACTTTTTCCTGTCTGGGCCATGTTGGCAGTCAAATACCTTGGTGCCAATCATGCTGAAGGGAACTCCATCAAATGGTATTTTATCATCTTTAAAAAAGACTTTCCTTTGCTTGGCAAAGGGATCTGTGCCATGGAAACAAGGAAAGTTTTTGTTATGTTTATTATGATCTCAACTGTAATCTGGAGTGAAACCTATGCTTTAGTCAACCCCATATATTACATACAGCCTTTGTAGATAAGCTTACTATTTATTCAACTTTAGACCTTCATTTCTGATTGACTGATAAATTATCAAATTGTCAATACCACTGTGAACGTGCACATTTTACTCCAACATTCTTATCCCCTCCCCCCACACACACACGTTCATATCCCTATCCTACCAAATCCAGAACATTTATTGATGTAATAAAATGTCCTTTGTTGTGAATAAACAACCTTCTAATTGTTGTAACGCTTATTGCTATAATTGTTTTATATTATTATTTATCTTATTATTGTTTATTACTTCCTTGGCCCATAATACAAATCTTACCTCCAGCTCCAAACATTCTGTCTGATTTAAAGCAAGAAAACTTTGTTGTTGTTTCCAGTTCATATTGTCTAATCACAGTCATGGCTGCCTCAACAGATTCAACGTAGCCAACATACTTGTTCGTCGGATTCGGTAGCACCACTACCTTTCTCATTCTCTAAATGGCCGCCTTCACCTATGGCGCTTTCTTCAGCATTTGCAGGCAAAGCCATAGCAAACGGCTGGTGCTGAATACAAACAACTGAGTAGCAACTTGCAGATCTCGCGGACGAGGAAAATTATTTCGAAATTGCCCGCCAAACAACAGTGCATAGCGGGAAATTCTTCGTAATTCCGAGATAGCTGTTCGGTTTACTGTCGTAAATTTTCGTGCTCAGTCGCCCGTTACTAAACGTCAGTTTCACGGATGGAATGATACGGCATCCGTTACGCCATCCATCAAACTGACGTTGTTCACGGTGGAAAGCTTTTAGAGTCTAAAATAGCTTTACCCTGCAACAAATTACCCTAGGTTTCAAAATTTTATTGAAATAAATCTGAACACTGTTTAATGACGCGGCAAAACACAAATATACTGCTGGACTAGTGACATGCCATATTTGTTTTACGATGGTCAGAGCCGACGCTTGAAACGAAGAGGCCCACCGAAGATCAGATGACGTCACGTCAGTTTGGCGGATGGAAACAATCCGGCCATCCACCAAATTGACATGACGTCCCTTTTTATTAAACTGGTGTTCCACAAACATCTATTCCCCACTGTATCCTTGCCACATGAAACACTTCGCACCGAGCTCGATAGTAACCAATTTACCAGATACTAGCAGATTTAGCCATGCATCTAAAGTTTACAAGCTGCAGCTATCGCATGATAGTGATACCCTCTCTTACAGTGTGTCTTAAAAACCAACAACACAAAGATAATCGGTCATTCAAATCATGACAACAATAATCTTGCTTCATTCGCAAGTCTGGGAAGTATAGTTCGAGTGACGACCTTGAATATCAGCCAGTCTTTGAAGCCTTGCATTGGCCGCCATATTTGTTTTACGATGGTCAAAGCCGACGCTTTAACCGAAGATCCGATGACGTCACGTCAGTTTGGCGGATGGAAACAAGTGACGACCGTACTTTATGACCTACCTCTAGGTGAGAAATAAAGAAAATCTCACCGTAGGAAGATTTTGGCGCGAACGTCCTTAAGGCCGCTCTTAATGCAAATGAGCTTTTATACAATAGGTCTAACGAGAAAGCAATGGGAAATCGACATTAGGAACGGCTAGAAATAAGAACGGCGTATGTGCAGAACCTAATCAAACTATGAGCTCACCTTAAGTTTGGGGGACGTCTGTGAAACCTAAAAACAAGTTCAAATAGGATATTATTGATGCACGCTATCCGAACAGATATTTACCGAAAGTTTCCGTTGGGTATGAGTGGTAACCTCAAAATGATCTGAATAGTGTCGTAGACTACGAGGTTCAACACCAAAACAAAAATTTGCCAAAATTAGAGCTGGACGGAATCCCTGTGGTGATTACATGACAGGTGGCGTGACCATTCAATACTTTTGACTTCAAAACAGCACTGAGCTAAGATTTGAATAGGTTGGAAGAAACGTCTGTTTCCTTTACTGCAGCTTCTTATGAATACAGGTAACATTAGATTAAAGCATCAATCTTTACACCATGGTTGTTTATTGCTGAAATGAATGTCATCAGTCAGGTTTAAGATTTCATCGTAATCGTTGGCGGAGAACAACAACTAACGGAAACTCCTCAAAACGCTCAAATTTGACTTCGAAAAAAACAGCACTGTGACCTTTAATGCAGCATGAGACCTATGAATACAGGTAACATTAAAACAAAACCTCATTTTTTATATAGATTCTCATCTACATTTTCTTACTACTTACATTTTTGAGTAATCTTCTTCCAATGTCCGGTTCTGGATTCATCACAAAAAGTTGAAAATGATGAGAAACCAGCCTCAGGTCCTTATGGTCCATCATTGCCTTAAGTCCGTCCCCAGACACAGCAGAAATAAGACAGAGATTGTTGAGATAAAAGTTGTAGCAGGGAGTGGTCATCAACTATTTAGGGAACCAATCTTTGAGCACCAAAATCGTGACCCTCCCAAAAATCTGTCAATCTAATAAAATGAGGAATATTCTTCCATCTCTCTCAGAATTCAACGTACCTGTTGCTTCACATGTTTTCTGACCAAACGTATAGTCCACTCGTGTTTGGAGGCCAGATGGATATTATCAATTAACATGAAATGACGAGATGTTTCTGTTTCGGCTGGTGAATAGAAATAGGACCTTAGTTAAAACTTCTTCAATTAACATACGTTTTGTACGCTTAGCCCCCGCTATTAAATTTCGAGGTGAGGAGGTGAGGTATACAGTGCACAACAGACTTGGTCAAATCAAATCAAAGCAAAAAAAACGGCTTTGATCCCTTCAGACATTAATTTGCTCTTATAAATTTAGCCATGCTAAAAAATGTAACTTCTCTAGATAAAGCAGGAAAGCCGGGTGGAAAAAAAAAATAAAATAAATAAAGGGCATTTTAAAACTCTGGCCTTCCACAGGAAGCCAGAGTAATAACTTCTGTGGTAAACTTTTAATATACTAAAAGTATACTTATTTACCTGTTTTGATCTTTTCCGCAGTATCCTCCTCAGTCTCTAAGTCCTAAAATAACAATAGCATTATTAGTTTGTTAAAGTGCATATCACCACCAAATTTGATAGTAAGGGTTCCTGAGGAATACACAGGTACAGGATTACAAAGTGAAACAGCAGTACATAAAAATAAGTGGCGAGGAAGACAATAAGAGACCACAAGGCTTATACAAGATGGTCCTCCTCGGTTTTACAAATTTGAAGTAGCTATTTGGTTACAGTCAAGGAGGACAAAATATATATTATAGATGTGCTATTTTTTACAATTTGATCTGAGTTTATGGATCTTTAGGAAATTCAAGGAAACCTGTAAGAGTTAGGATTCCTAGGAATCCTAAAAATCCTAAAGCCAGTCCATTTCTGGCCATAAGTGTAGAAGCCGAGATTTATTTATGAAAGATTGTTTTCCCCTATCCGTAACGAGATCAAAACTGTGGAATGGCCCTAGAAAGAGTTGTGAACCGATCTCAATACACACCATATAGTTTTTCAATGCCTCACAATAGTACATTGCTTTGTTATTGTTTACATGGTTCCATGCTTCAGAAATTTCATACCTACAAGCATTTTTGCCAACTGTTCTCACTTTGTGTAGTTTTAGGATGTACTAACAGACAGGAAATATGCATAGTGCACTCATTTTATCCACTTTCTAAATTTGGGTTATATCGAAAATGGCGGCAAAGTGATGCATTATGGGTAGGGTGAGCCAGCTCCTTTAAAGTGCAAGCAACCAAGCCAGACATTGCTAATTGTTCTGGAGCAGACTTCGCGGCCCCAAATGTCCGCACATTCATTTCGCATGGAAAAGTCATTTCAACAGTGCACTTACCATGAAATTACTTTTGGTAGTTCCCAGTGTCTTGTGTAGTGCTTTTAAAGTGGCAGACTTTCCTACTCCTTTTGCCCCTTTTAAAATGAGACAAGAATACCAATGTCATTACCTGATGGCACCATTTCCACTGAAATTGGCTCCGAGCTATCAAATTCCGAGGTTTCACTGCGAAGTCCTTCTGCAAGCATTATGGATTGTCTCATTCCTCTGTTCACGAACGGTTTCGTGCAGAAGAGCTCTCAGATCCGCCTGATTTTAAATCAAACGCTTGCACAATCTACGATGTCCACAATATAGGGAAGGGAAATGGATGTGCTAAGTTATTTTACCTTTGGGCACGCTTAACCTTATTATCATTGACGTAAGAAACCTAATGTAATCGACAGTCAGGTTTGGTATTGACCTTTGAGTTGCCATAACAATTTATTCCGCTATTGCTGTGCAGCCTAGAGCGAGTTTTTATTCTAATTGAATAGTTTCTCGTGAAGGACCTGGGTTGGCTTGGTAAAATCAGATAGCTTTCAAGGTGGAGATATGGGCTTGATTTTAAGCTAGCGTACTCTGAGTTCAAGACGTCATTGGTTAAAACATTCTAAACTTTGTCAAAAATCGAGAAGAAAGATCGTAAACACTGAGCCAGTCATGACATGTTCTTTGAGTTGTTGGAGAATACTTCGTGTGCACTAAGGGGAATTCGATAATTACCAATGGCCGAGACCATGTTGTCTTGGGTTACATGGTTAGGTTATGGCGAGACGCGCATGCACACGTTTCCTGGCTGCTTGGTACACACAGATAGGCCCCTTTTAAAACTCACCCAACAAACATATTGGTGGAAGATACTCATCCATTGGAGCAACCAGCTGCAGCAACCTGGTATATGTTTCATTAGGAATAAAGGTATCGGCTGTGTCGGGTTGAACTGTGCTGGGTTGATCATCCATCTTTGCCTTTTTCAGTTCCCTTGGGTAAAAAAGAATATCACGACTATGACCCTACACAAGCCAATAAATGTTGAACACACTATTTGTTTTTGCATTCGTCTGTCCGAGGACGTGGTCGTGAGCTGCAGAAAAACAACAAATACCCGTTTGGACAGCTTTCGC
>NC_090889.1:5924205-5931705 GCF_036669925.1 Montipora capricornis | reverse complement strand
AGTACTGCCACTGGATGATTTACAAGAGCCTTCTCCTCCTGTTCGAGTTTGTTTACAGATTCTTAAATAACAGGAACCTATACAACACCTAAATGATTAACATAAAATGAATTTATTAACATTAAATCAAAAGCCAGCTTAAAAATATTGGGAAATCTGGGTTTCAGGAACCTGGCTTGATTTAGCTTATATTGTTAAGTAAAAATTTTAAAAATAAGCCAAAAGCTTTATTTTAAAAGCTCTGTATGAAAAGTTATGAATAACCTAAATTAGTTAAAAAAAACACTTGAATTTTCTGATTGTCCGAAACAGTTGTGTGTAGAATGGCTTACCCTGTTTTTTTCTCTTGGCAGCAATTGAATCTGCATTTTTTTCAATTGCTGAACTGATTTTTGACCGATCGTCGCCTTCTCGCTTAATTGTCTCTATGCTTTCATCATTGCTCCAACATTGAAGCGAACGTATGACTTCCTAGTTTGTGGCATATTTCTACAGAAAGACAAGATATAGGGGTAACTTAGATCGAAATATCTCACAAGAAACTTGAAAAATCAGATAAACAAAAACATAGGATGGCCGCCAGATAATTAAAATATGGCAAAACACACAGGACTGCAAAACCTTTTGAAGCCAAACATAGCCAAGAATAGTGGCCTCATTCACGATATTTTCAATTATTGAATGCTGAAGTGCTGCTCTCTTTAGCCAATAAATCTAGAAAATTTAGTGAAATATGGCGAGTTTGGTGTGAAACGAAAGAAGACATTGCAAACTTGGTGACCTTGCCATGTGCTTTCAACCAAAAATCCTAAAACCTCCCCGGAAAGGAGAACAAAAGGGCCTAAAATGTCGACAACAACAGTTGTGTCCCGTGCACCCACTGTGAACCTCCTTCCCCATAACCTTTCAGTTCATGGATATTGTAGAATCACAGGAAAAAATTAAAAGAAGATGGGACTTATTGTTGGTCTATTGTTGGGACATCATTGGATAATGAAAATGAAATATTAACATTGGTAAAATGTTATATATACCAATATTGGTATATATCTGTACTTAACATTAAGCCCTTTCGCAAGTGGATAAAATTGTTTTGTAACAACTATATTGCGCATTGAGCCAGTATGAAAATAACATAACATCACAATGTCAGAACTTTGGGTTGTAATGTCTTCCAGTTTTGCACTCTCCTTAATGCTTGATTCTTGGGAAGGACCAAGATCTAGTTCGAGAACAATAAAAAGTAATAAGAATCAGTGTTGATATCATCCTATTGAGAAAATTGGTTAGTAATTCCTAACATTAATTCTTAACTCAGTTGTGGACATCTTACCATTTCAAAGAATCATGTCACCTATAAGGAAAATATACCTTGAAAATTACTTTTTACCTTCTTCAGAGTTGGTACTACTAGTGTCAACAGCTTTTGTCTTCTTTGCTCTTTTGGCAGGTATACGTTCAGCCTGTTTAAAACATATTGATACTACTTATAAAAGTCTTGAACCTAGGATTCATGTCATAAGTAGTTGAAATATTATCTTCCTGTTGACTGTAGTCCTGTTGTTGACAGTGACGCACATTTCAACAACCTGTGCAGAGGTCATCATTACAGTCAAAGTGTAAAATTGTGAGAAAGATTACAAAGTTAACAGTCCTTAAACAGAAAATTGTTATGAGAAAAATCCTCTAAAAGTACTGCTCAAGTCCACTTGCTATTATCAGCTTACCTCATAGTCATAACCATCATTGAGGCGCCTGTTTTTCCCATGTGCCCATTGTATAATGTGTTGCCTTATGCACTCTACAAACAAAACAAATTTCAGTTATTGGCATTTCCTCTAACTGATAATCATGTCCACAGCAAGTACTCAGAACTCAGCTTTTTAAGACATACTGCACTATCAACCAAATGATCAGTACAAGAATTCTTCAACACGCAAATTGATAACTATACAAAGATAATTACACAGGGTTGCCAGCAAGTTGTGAATTACCTGTCACTGGCTATATTGTTAAAGCAGCTGCCTGATTTTGCCATCATTTACTAAAGACTGCATGTAAGAAGAATGCCCAGCAGAGTAGCCACCCAAAAAACGTGAAATTGGTGATGATTTTTACAGGCTGCTACTGTTGCTACTTTTGACAACCCTGATGACAACTGGTAGGTCATGGCCTTCCCCTTGTTTTTTTCCACACCTCTACCAAAACATACCTCGTCCAAAGCCAATTTGTGATAATTGGCACGTTTGTTCCAGTCTTGACACCAGCTCTTCTAATTTTAAAGCTTCTGTCTGGCTGTTTTTAAAGTGTACTTTTTTATTCCCATGCCATACTTTTCGTGCCTCTCGAACAATGAGCGACGTCCTACAATTAAGAAGAGTTGTTGGATTTAGAAACCAAGCCATGCTAACTCGAATTTGAGTACAAACAGAACATTAAAATGTTTTAAGTTGCAAGCAAGGGACAAATATGAACTCTTAAAAATCAATACATCACCACTAATCATTGAGGTACTTAAAATTATGCTTGCTTTTCCAAGTATGCTGTTTTAGATTTGGCATCCCACAGTTTCTTGTCCTCCACTATTATTTTTTTCTTCATTACTGTGACGTTCTCTGATTTTTTCGCCACATCTGGATGCTTGTCCTGTTCTGTGTTAAATAATTCACTTATCTTTGAGTGCAATCTTTGAGTGCAATACGACGTCCTGCACACCCAACTCTTTTAAGTCACTTTTTTTAATTGCCACTAATGCTTCACCAGTGATTTTCTCATCTGTAAATTTAATTAAATTGAAAAGAGAAATATTAGTATGAACCTGCATTCAAGTAAATAAGGAATTTACTTTACATATCTGAGGTATGTATATAGCTGTGCTACCAAGGATGAACCCTTGTTTAAAACCCTGAAAATGAAACAACATAATGCCATTTCTAGCAGTCTAGAAACCTCAAATTCAATCAGTAACATCTTGCCTATTGATAAATTTGCAGCTCATATATAAATAATGAAAATTAAGTCATTTGCATTGGATACCCTTTACATAGCCTGCGAACGCAGATGTATTTCCGGCAGTCGTTTCTCTCCCCCGAAAACTAGCATCTACGAAACCGAGCTGCAAAACGATTTCTGTGACGTAAAATCCTTAGCCAATGAGAATTAGGCTCATAAACACACAAAAAACTTGTGCGTGTTCCACGTGATCATAAGTCAAATTAATGGCGGACAACATGGAGGATGCCATTCGAAAAGATTTTCGGCATAAAAAAGCTAAGGAGCCATCAGGAGGATGCGATCAAGCATGTTGTGGAGAAGAAACGGGATGTTTTCGTCAATTTGCCAACATGATTTGGAAAGTCCTTAATCTATCAAGCCTTACCTGTGGTGTTTTCGTCTCTACCATGCTCTTCTGAGAAGAATGTTGTGATCGTGATTTCCCCATTAACAAGCTTAATGAAAGATCAAGTAAGTCGCCTTACCTCCTTGGGAATCGGAGGTTTTATGAAGCTGGACAAGGCAGGTAATTTTAAAAAATGCAGGGGCAAGACTTTACCTACTAAAGTACTGCCTTCGGCAGACAAAGAGAGCATTTCTGCAAAATCTGTGAGAAAACATTGAAAGCATGACAAAACCATTCACGAGGGGCTTGAATACGTGCTGCTTTTCCCTGATCGCAATGAGGTAGTGAAACTACCTGGTACTGACAAGGATTTTTCCTTAAAAGAGTAGAGAGAAGACGTTGGGAGAAACTATAATCGCGTGACTCTCTTCATTGCCCCTAGGAGTGATTTCCTGTTCTCTGAAATGCCCAACTGTGATAACGATTCAGACTTTGACCAAGATAAAAGGTTATCGGACAGCGATCTTGACTACAGCATTTATGAAACTCGTCGTACAGATTTCAGGGGTGGAGGGAAAATGGGAGCCAGCTCATCATCTGAGGTAGAGGTAGAAGTATCAGATACCAGAAGCAGTGTCGATCCAATAAAAGTCCATGGACAGAGTACTCCACAGATGCATGGCTCGATGATGGATGTGGTGAAAGAGCTCCAACAAATAGAGTGTCCAACCTGTCAACAATTATTTCCGGTCACGGAAATTGCAGATCACGGAGACGCATGTTGTGACATTTGGGTCGGTTAAGTTGCTTCCTTTGATTCAGTTCCTCTGCCTTGTTCTTCGTTGGAGCTGCCACAAGATAGCCAGGAACAGCCAGAATTGATGGAGATACTCCTTTGCATTATGTGATATCAAATTTGGCCAAGTCATTATCTGAGAATCCAGTGAGGTTAAATGTGCGAAGAAGGCACATGTGGTCTGATTTTAAGGAAGCAAGATTAAAGCAGCGAGTTAATCCTGGAAACCGAATAAAAGTTGTGTATATTGGGGAGTCTGTAGTTGATGACGGAGGGCCCAGAAAAGAATTTTTCTCAGGTATGACTGGTATTACTTCATACATAAATGTGGCCATAATTGTAGAATAACAAAAATTAATTTCTTTCATTATTTTCTTAGCTAGGGTTCTCCATAAGCTATGGTGACCGGCGAAAAGGGTGGGTGCACCGGCTACTCAGGCATAGATAAAAGTTTTTTACATGCAGGATTTTCTTCTAGTTATTTTTGTTTTTACCATTTGAGCATATACCCCTCAACAGGATAAGGTATCCATTGTTAAGTAATTCATATTGTGATAATGTGTAGATTCACAGTAATGCTCTTTGTTAAAATATTCCGTAGACTGGGTGCAATTTTCTTTCTAGAAATGCTGGAGCACATTGAAAGAAACCAGTTTTTGAATGGAAAACTTATCGATTCCACTGTCTCCCTCAGCAATGGAGACTTCAGCTTTGCAGGCGAGGTTATTGCCTTGTCAATCCTTCAGGAGGGACCAGCACCATCATTTTTCGATCCAAATGTTTTTGACTACATCTCTAATCAGCCATTATCACCAGAAAGTATCAAGACCTATAAAGAAGCTGCTTTGAAGGTACTATACTGTTACTTAAGTAAGCTCAACAAGGACCTTTAAGGGATCAAGAGGGAGGAGAGGCCAGAGATTTGAAGTATGCAAATGACAACTTTTTGCTTTGTTCTTGAAGTGCTTTAATTTATGCACCTATATTTGTGTACACTTACCCGTGGCCCCCAAAATTGCTCAGTCATGGAGATTAACAATAATTTATTGTTTTATTTAGATTAAGAATGCTCATGATGACAAAGAATTACAATAGCTCCTTATGACAGATGATATATTTAAAGTACTTGAGGAGATAGGATATACTGGTGTCCCTCAGAGGGAAGCCATGAAAACCTCTTGGTGAGTAGAATGTTTGTGTCTGTTCCTTTGCAATAATACAATTAAATATCTTCTAGGTAAACAATGTATACATTGTTAATGATATATGAAATAAATCATATCTGAACTGCAGAAATGAAATGAAATAAGAAATGATCATTGCAACACAATTTATGCAATTGCGTATAGAAGCCGGAACAAAAAATTCAGGACTTCAACTGGGTTTGAACCCATGACCTCGCGCTTACCGGTGCAATGCTCCACCAACTGAACCATGAAGCCACTGACGCTGGGAGCAGGTCAATTGTGGGTTCATCCATGAAAGAAATGTATACATTTCTGGGCTTGATTTATTATTATTTCTCTTTTGATTTTAGATCCATTTGCATTAAGAGTCAGTTTGCTACAACACTTCCCCAGTTGATACAGCTACAAGAAGGACTGAAGAGTAATGGACTCCTGGAATCAATAAGGCAAATCCCGAAGCTGTGGAAAGCTGTATTTCTACCCAATGAGTCTTCTTTTTCACTGTCAGCAGATGAGTTTTCTTGAGCAACTTGTTGCAACATTCAGTTGCTCACAGGCAGAAAAACAACTTGAAATTGATGTTTTTAAACTCTTCAGTGACTTTTTGCAGTTTATACGTGCAGAAGGTCTGTTAATTATTCTTTGAGACATGCAATTAACTCAGTGAATGCAATTGAAGTTAGAGATAGCTATGTTATTGTTTAAACTTGAATTATTTGCTGTATGTCTTTTTCTTATTTCAACTTGTGGTGGTTGTAATTCATTTACTGGGTGATAATGCAAATGTCTATTCAACAGGAGATTTAACCATCAATGATTTGATCAAGTGCATGACTGGAACAAAAACAGTGCCAGTGCTTGCTTTCCCCAAGACGTTTTCCATCACCTTTGTACATGGGTGTGTTGCCGGCTGCAGGTGCAGACCAAGAACATCAACTTGTGATCTGCTCTTGAAGATGCCAGTGCACATTTACAACTTTGAAGACATGGTGGAAATGATGTCATCAGCACTAAAAGATTGTATTGGTTTTGGACTGATATGAGTCAGTATGGGAAGTTTGTGAGGAGGGTTGGGGTAATAACCAAATTTGTGTATGTGGAGGCTCCACCCTGAGGTCCAACCCTTACCTCTTATGTAACACTTTAGACGTAATAGGCACCCACAGAAGACATGCTCCACTGATTTCCAACAGTGTGGGATTGAGTAATCCTTTACATGGATAATGAGTCATTAGGTGTGTCTGTTCAAGAAAACTGGGAAGGCCCATTTCAGTTTGCAAATTTCATTGTCCCCTGCCATTTTTTATTCTTCAACACGCATGTTGAACTTTAAACCTCTTGGGTGAAACCTTCAATACATTAAAAGGAGAACTAGTATGTATCCCCACCCACTGTGGGAGTGTAGTGTATTTCTGAACTACCAAACAACATAATGTAAATAACTTTATATTATCCCATTAGGAGGGTCAAATAAATTATTATTAATATTAAGCATTCCGTTACCACCTGCTTCTTCCAAATTTGAGGCATTTGTTGGACATGTTCCTTCTTCTTAATTAATTCTGGCTTAAATTAGAGAACTAATCAGGCCTTTGTAGTACTACTGACTTACTTCTACCACGCCTGAAAGCCTTAGAGTCATCTGCTTTAAGGTGTGATACAGTTGTATGCCTAAATGTTATATAGTGGCAACTTCTAGGAAGTGATGTGGCCATAAAAGTTGATTTAACCAGCACATTGAGAATTATCAGGTGAATTATATATTTAACTTTGTTTATGTTAGGTTACATTTTCAAAATAAAATACTAAGCAGAAGAAGTGGTGGTAGTAGCACTATTAACAGTAACTGTTGTCACACATATATGTAAAGCTTTTGAAAAGAACAAGTTCAAACAAGAAGAATTTTCACAAATTACAGTGAAGCACACCATTTCTGATATTCTTGATAGATCTGTAATCCATTTGGCTGATCAATTTGCACCTTCTCTTCCATTTCTTCAATTTGCTGAATCTCAATAGGACATTTACATTCAAAAGCACCTGACCGGTGTGGCAAATAATATAAAATGTCTGGTACTCCTGGTACTATACACTGACTTCTTGAAGAACAAATGCGGTGAGTATTCCAGTGCACTTTGACTTTGTCAAGTTGACTATCAATGAGTGGTTGAAAGCAA
>NC_090889.1:5914205-5919205 GCF_036669925.1 Montipora capricornis | reverse complement strand
TTGTAGCTGCTGAATTGTCAATTGTGGGCGTGGTGTAGCACTCTGTAATTCTTTTATTGTATTTTGTAGTTGCAGGGTAGGATTATGAGGTCTTGCTGGCATTCTTGGCATAGAAAGGTTATTGGCATCCTCACTGCTAGTAAGGTTAACACACTCCCTTACAACATCAGAAGTGAAGTTATCTCCACTTCCTCTACCACTTACAAGAGCAGTCATTTGCTCAAGTAATGTGTTATTCCGCTCTGTTAGGGCTCTTCTTTCTTTCTCTCTAAGTGCATTTGCTTTTTCTCTTTCAATACGCCTTCGTTCTTTCTCTGCTGCATCCTTGTCCCCTTCAGAGGTGCTTGCCTTCTTTTTAAGCGTTCTGTTTTCTTTACCATTCTTTTTAGTTGCTTCACCCCTTGTTTTTTCCCCAGTAGTCTTTTGTTTTTTGCTTGTTTGCTCATCCTCTTTTGCAGAAAAAAAAAACAAAGAATAACTTTCAGTCCATGTTTAAATCAAGTACAGTGGAATCCCATTAATCTGGCCACATTAAAAGGGATCTTTAATAACAAAATGACTGATTGAGCTTTTGTTCTGGCCAAAAGAAAATGGCTGTACTAAGATAGATGCTGCAAGGTGGGGTTCCATTGCAACTGAAATAATGCCCTAACAAATGATGTTTGTATCAACACAATATATATATATATATATATTTTTTTTTTTAAACTCATGCAGGGCTTGAAAGCGCGACCAATACAGTTGCATTGAATTTGCAACTGAATTTTTTCCCTTTGCAACTAAGATACTGTATCTGGAGAAGTTGCAAATTTGTGACTTGTTTTCACCTTCGCTCTTTCGAGACAGAAGGGTTAGCAGTTGCCACTTTTGCTAAAATAAATAAGAAATGACATGCCATGACGTTTCTCACTGTATATTTTCTTTCAATCTGAAGATGGGAAGATGGCGTAATTATAGTGTAATTTAGCTGTGATGTTACATGCACAACTCCATTCCTTTGATATCATTTGCCATTTTTAGCAGTTTCTTTACACACAAGTATTGTGGGCTCATATTTTGCTTTGCTAAACCGCTGATAACACAATGTTTTTTTAAAATTTCAAGCCCTGTTACATGTACATCTTCAGTATCAAGTGTAAACCCTAGGCATCCTAACTAGCTGACAACCAGTAGAACATCTGCTTTCAGTTTACATGTAATTTCAAATTATTAATACAGTTCAAGCTGTCTAAAGCAGCCACTATGGTGCTAAACAAACTGGCCATTGTAGACAGGTGTCATATGGATCCACACAAGATCAGGATGAGGTGGCTGGGGGGTTAAATGTACAGTGTAGTACAGTTAACAGAATGTGTTATATTGCAAATTCCAGTCATATACATGTACATGTACATAACAGCTTAGCTCTCACCATGATTTGTTTCATATCCTTCCAGTCTTTTGTTCTTTGTTCTTTTCCTTGATCCATCGCTGTCTTCATCCACCTGAACAGTTTGGCTTACTTCTTTTTCAACAGCAGCCTTTGCAGACTTCATGTTTTCTGTAAAAAATGTTATTTGATTATGTTAACACTTCCAAATTTGATCTTTGGAAACTCTACATGTAGTATGCTATTGCTGCCTGCAGTACGTGCTTTCAGTGGGACACCTGATCGCTGGAGCTCCAGCGAGTATTCTGTTGTGAATCACTGGCTACATTGCCAGCTGTTTTCAAAAAGTAGGTAATTGTTATGGCCTATGTATAGCTGTCATAGTGCTCTCTGAGAGGTGCTGTACCAGCTTCAGTTTTATTTAAAGCACCATCAAACTTGTTGGTCTTGTGATGACCAAAGACACATCCTTAGGTCAAAAATACTTTGAGCCAGAACTTTCATTTAACAAATGTTTAACCCAGTGATCCATGAATAAAACATATGATAAATGTTATTATCATTATATCAAAATATGTGACTTCCAGTTGAAAACTGGCCCACAAGTGCTTCACTGGTTAGTGCTAAACAGTGATGTGGGTAAAATGCCCCAAATTATGTAACTATAACCAAGCACTGTGTGCGGTGTGAGTGCTAGTACAAACACACTATTGACGTGAACATGTTTTGTGACTTGTACATGTAACACACGTGATCAGAGTTGTTTTTGAAATAAACTAGTGGTAATTTTTATATTTTGTTTCTTTATTATGTGAAACAAGTAGAGTCCATGTTGCCATGCAATGCGTAATTGATTACTGATGACACCCAAATATGGTACGAACATCAGTGACACACTTGGCTATCACCTTGTGTGCCACTTTTTTGTTCTTACCGCATTTGGCTGTCACAGGGTTCGCACACTTTTTCAGACCAAAAATTCAAGGACTTTTCAAGGACCTCTTTTTAATTTACATGTACATGAGAGAATTTACCCATGGACATAGTCTGACAGTACAATTCTTGCTCATTTTCCATAACATACATGCATGAAAATAATGCAAAAGCACTGGTGACCATTCTCGACTTGACAGCTCGTCGTGTTTGAATGACATCACTTGAGTGGCTGGTAAACCGAGTGGCTGATTATGTTTACTGAAGTTTTCAAAGATTAAAAGTGAGGGTCAGAAAAAAATTCAAGGACTTTCAAGGACCAGGAATGAGGAACACAGATTTTGAAGGACTTTCAAGGCCTTGAAAATGTACTCTCAAAATTCAAGGGTTTTCAAGACACGAACGAACCCTGAATTGTCATCAATGATCTTTTACTGACCAGATGCGTGGCAACAGGGAATCTTTGTTAACTAGATCATTGTACAGATAAGAATTTACCATGAAGAGAGAGAATCTGGCCTTGCCAAATTTCTCCTTTGTACTGCATCTTGACATCTGCTCCAACATCTGCCTGTCCTCTATCGATCAGTGCCAATTTTTTTACCGAAATGGCTTCAAGCTGTTGGCCGTCCGGTGTGTCCCATTCAACCACCACAAAGTCGTTTCGTTTTAATTTTTCCCTGCATGAGAGTGAAAAACAATGGATAATTTAAGCTTTCAAAGAATGCAAAGCGCTGAGTGGAGGAACTCATTCCAAATCAAAAATATCCGTTCAAATGGAAATTTAAATGGATAGATCGAACTAAATGGATCGAAAATGGAACGTTTTGATCTAACAAATTAATAGATTTTGAGAGCTGGCAATTGAGGGTTGACGATAGATGATGGCCGCTCCACGCATTTGTTTGCCTGCAAGTTGCTTCAGCATTTCATGTCTTGGAAGGCAAAAAAAACGGTTAACTACCATGAAGACAATTGTCCTACTGCCTGCGACGCACATTACATGTAAGATGACCAGTTTAGCTGAGCAATTTACTTGTAAATCACGCACAAGGTCACATTTCCAGATGAGCTTTCTCACTTTGGAAATGTGAAGAGAGGCGATTTAAACCGGCTCATTTGTTATATATTTGTGAGGTAAACAATATAAACTTACTCACCATACTTCCGAATGCTTAATTATCCAGTATTTGACCTGAAGAAAAGAAATATCGCTTGACCAGCACACAGATCAGACTCAAAACGTTGCCAAATACGTTCGAAAGCCCCGCGAAGAGAGAATGCCATGTGAGAATGCCATAAAAGGACGCCAACCAACTGAGCATGCATGATTACGGCGGTCAAGGTCTGGAAACTAGTATGAGGTACAAACATGGCGGCTGAAAACGTGAAAGGAGAAAGCATATTGGAAAATCTTAAGAAGCGAAGAGGTAGTTACTTGTCTTATTTATCACATCCGTGGTTAAAAGTTCCTAGAACATCAAAGCTTCATCAGGAACTTTCTAAAGAAGATTGTGCTTGTGATAAAGAGAGAGAGAGTGGAAACAGTTGTCAAACTGGAGACGATATCTTTCTGGAAGATTGTGGAAGTTTCGATGTACTGGAAGGGTTTCTGTCGCAAAAAGAGGCAGAGGTTGATGCACAGGAACAACTGACAGATGAATCTTCAGTGACTGGAACTGTCAACGAGCCTTTTTGCAGTGTAATTGATGGAGCTGGTTGTAGCTGTTGTAATGTTGAGACGTCGTGCACGTTTTCACAAGTTCAGGATTTCTCTGATGATCCAGCGCTTGGTGTTAGTCAGATTGCTGAGGATTTGGATGAAAACAGGATGAATGAGCTGCTGGAGCCTGAAGAAAGCGACAGTCTGGATAGCTTTGTGAAAATTACAGAGTTATCCTCTTCTTGTGACGCCCCTTTGTATGCTGGATCGCCTGTTACATTTTCTGTTAGCTTACTGTTGATCATCACCTTTGCTATGAGGTATAATTTAACTGGATTGGCTTTGGCTGACCTTTTGACACTGATAAATGTGCACCTTCTTGTACCTAATTGCTTTGCAAAATCAACTGCTGTTCTTAATAGTTTTTTTTAAAAAGCCTATCGAATATCATTACTACTGCAGTTTCTGTTATCAGTATATTGGACTGCAAAAGATCTGTTGTTGTTCCAACAAGCACTGCTTAAATGATTTCAGCAAGAAAGGTGCATTGGCGTACTTCATTGTCTTACCATTGGTTGTACAGCTTCAGTCATTGCCAGCAAGTATGTATTACTATTGTAGATAATTGACGTAAATCATAACCTTTCCATTGTGCATGAGCACCTTTTTACACAAACCTGTAAAAGGATGATGTTTTGCAGTGAGTCATCATGCCCTTTAAAACCAAACCAAGTTAAATTTTTAGGTGGTAAATGTAATTTCAGAAATAGAAATCAGGCAATGTTGAAAGAATCTATAATTATGCAAACTTTTTTCTTTCTATGCATTTCATTTTGTTAAGTTCAATTACTGTTGGCTTCATCTCAGCGTTAAAACCTCTCCAAAGAAAGACTTAATCTGGTATCATTCTGTTCTTTCTTGGGGCTTGAGGTGCCTGACTTACTGCACTATCCCATAAAAAGGCGGAAACAGAAATCAGGTGCAATTGAAGACATCTTTGATGGACGGCTTTATAAGAAGCACTTTGGAGAAGAT
>NC_090889.1:5906705-5909205 GCF_036669925.1 Montipora capricornis | reverse complement strand
CGAATATGCACATAGAATAACAATCCCAAGATTATTGGTAGGATTATTGTTGTTATTTTTTTATTGAAACATATTTCATTACATGTTCACGTCAAGAGGTAAATAAGCTCATCACAGGTGGCTTAAACCTAAACTTTAAATTACAACATACAATTGACACAGACACAGACTCAAGTTCTCCTCATCCATGCTATGCACTATGGCATCATTATGCATTTCCTTTGTGCGCATGCACAATAAACCACTCATTGAAGACTATTGTTATGTAAATGAAGACAGGCTATATGACACCGAGTGAATACCACGAGTACCCTCTTCCTTTCTGCAGTTCGAAGGAGGTAAACTACAATGAAGATATTTTTTATTTTATCGTGTTCTCTGATACTTTGCCATTTCCAAGCTTTAGATATGGAAGGACATAAGGTCGACGACGATGTCGATCTTTGAAACGACAAAGAGCTGCCTCCTGATCTTTCCACAAAAAAACCTAAAACGGCTTCACCACAGCTCAAGTGGAAGAGTTAGGCCAGGCTTTGGGGCTTTCATAGCTCCACAGATCCTTGGAAAAGATCTCAACGTTCCTAGAGAGGAAGTTCAATGAGGACTCGGATGTTTTGTAGCAAAGTTCTGATAAAGAAACGACGTCACATTCTAAGCGCAAGGCATCTAACTCAACGTCTAAAGAAGATCGAAGTGCCGAAAGTCTGAGCAGTGTAACTCAGAAACCCAAAAGTCTGAGCAGTTTTCCTCAGCAAGAAAAAGACAGAGGAAAGTGGCTCATCTTTATAACCCTCTGTTAACGGTCTTTTAGAATCCTTCGCAGATGAAGATCAAACAAACGAGTCAACAGAGGATTTGGGTATTTCAACATCCATTTTCAATGATGATGAATGTCTTGGCCCAAAGGTGTCAGATGCATTGGTCAAAAGAATTAATGAGGCCTTTTCCAAGAAGCCCATGGAGAGCAAATTCAAAGCATTAGCTGAAAACAGTACCGAGGGTTAATCCAGGAATCTGGAATGATCTCCCAAGGGCATCAAAAAAGCTTGATGTCAGAAGCTCAGAAATCTGCAGTCCACGTGGCTGAGGCAATTACATTAGCCATTGAATCTCTAATTCAATGCAAGAAAGAAAAGACAGAGTTGGACCAGAAAGTATTGCTCGACTACCTGTGCGACTCTTTGTCTTTCATCAGCAATGCTTCTTTTCTAGTCTCACTGAAAGGCAGAGAGCTCCTAAAGCCCGAATTATCAAATAATTTTCGCTCTCTATGTTCGCCATCTACACCTCTGTCTCGCTTTCTTTTTGGAGATGAGTTAAGCAAAAGCCAACAACATCATGGCCAAAGTTATGCCCAAGAAAGGGAAAACAAGTTCTGACAATAGGTGAGACAATCGTCCTTTTTTATGGGACCGCTCGACTGCATCACGCCGCGGTCGTTACAACTACAGCTACAACAAGAGAGAGTTCTCCCGAGGAAAGCTAAGTTGCTACAACAAGGGCAAGGAGAACAAAGCGTAAATGTAAGTTTCACCAGTAATTTAGCCAAATTTGTTGAGAACTGGCGTCAAATCACCTCTGATCCTTGGATCCTACAGTGTGTTGAAGGTTATCACCTCGAATTCGAGAGTGAACCTTGTCAACCTGTGTTGCTTTCTCAAGCAAAGTTTTATAAAGGCCAGCGTCAAGCTATTGACAAAGAGGTTTTAAAGTTACTCGAAAAAGGAGCTATTGTCAAGGCTCAACATTGCCAAGGAGAATTTATTTCAAATTTATTTGTGATTTCAGGCCAGTCATCAATCTCAAGCCATTGAACAAGTTTGTCGTTAAAAGACATTTTAAAATGGAAACTATCAATGTTGCTTGTGAATTAATCAACAGCAATGATTATTTAGCCTCTGTAGATTTATCAGATGATTATTTCAGTATCCCAATTCATGAGTCGTATCGAAAATTTCTACGGTTTATCTGGAAAGAACAACTTTGTCTTCCATTTGGGTATAGTTTAGCGCCACGCACGTTTACCAAGGTCCTGAAAGCTCTATATTCTTTGTTGAGGTCTGACGGCATGAAGGTTTGCTATTACATAGACAATACCTTAATTATTGCTGCAGCCAAGGCAGAATGTTCGACCAATGTACATAAGGTAATAAGACTTCTTGGCGACCTTGGTTTGAAAACGAATTACAAAAAGTCTCCGGTTGATCCTGTGACACGATTGACGTAGTTAGGATTCATCCTTGATTCTTCAGCTATGACTATATCTCTTCCCGAAGAAAAGATTGAGAAAATTTTTTCTAAGTGTTCTCAGTTATATCCATCAAAGGAAACTAGGCTACCATTCGCCAGGTGGCCGAGGTTTCCGGCTTGTTTCAGTAGGCTAGGCACTAGCAGTCGTTTTTCAAGGTCCGTCATAAAAATAACGGGGAAAACGACCGCCATTTTAGTTCCCATAGCAATGCCGTGAGTTTGTACGAAGCGTTTTTCATTAAACATAAGA
>NC_090889.1:5889205-5894205 GCF_036669925.1 Montipora capricornis | reverse complement strand
TCGCTGTGTCCTTTTTCATCCAGTTTCGTCGCTGTGTCAACAAGTTGTAGCTGTTATCAGTTGTCATTGTACAAATGCAATGCGCAAATACAATACAAATACAAATACGCAGGCCAGAGACCCTGGTAAGTGGAAACTTGAACAAGTCAGTCTTCACTATTATTGGAACATTCTAAGCAATTACAAGCTTGTTTGCAGTTATCGCAACAGCTGTGACCACATGTTAGTACTGGCTGTGAAGCACCAAGATGGCAAAGAATTACCTCTCGCCAGGAGCCCATCAAGGGTAGCCTCTATCTCCACTAATTCCTTGAGTGAACCCTGAGTGAAAAGTATCACATTTCTGTCGAGTAAACCGCGAAAAGCAGAAAAAAAAAATGGCGGAGGAAGGCGAAAACCATCCAGGATCCCGTCCATTGCCTGTTTTTCCTTTTACCGTGTATCGTTTTCCTAATTTTACAGCCGTAGGGGACTGAATATCCATAAATGAAAGTTAATGAACCGCCAGATTGAGCATGAAGTGATGGAGTAAATTTTCGCAAGTTCTCGCAAGCTCGTGGGGAAACTCATTATTAATGGTTCTGTGTTGTGTTTTATCGTCATCAGTTCCCATGTTAGCTCTGCGAAAAGTGTCCATAATGAAACGTTCTACGGATGAATCGGATCTTTCCGATGGCCAGCGTAGAAAAAGTGCTCTATCATTGGATTTCGGTCTTCAACGTAGTGCCAAATGGAAAGGGTCCGAAGCCGATGAGCGGGATTGTGCAACCACAAGTTCTAGTATCACTGACGACGTTTTGCGAAGGAAACTCTTGCGAAAGAAAACATCTAATTCTGCTGAGGTTACTGCGAAAGCGGCTCGACTGGAGAGGCTAGAAAGGTGGCACCGTAAGTAGGGAAAAAATATAAAAGTCATTAATGAAACTGTTCCTAAAAACTGTATATTGCCTTATTTATCCTGCTTTAATTGCTTAATAAACTTAAATGCTCTCGATGAAAACCAATGCAAATTGAAAACATATCAACAAATATCGTTGGCAATCAAAATCGTTTATTACTTTCTCACCTTGCTAATTTCACAGCTTCTTTCTTTGCTTAGTTGAAAATAAAATATTTTCACTAACTAGAATAATAAACTCAATACAAAAAAATAAAAATGTGAAATAGTAGGCTAAAGTAATTCACACACAAAAACTGATGCCGACATGTTCATTCCATGGCGCCGCTCTCGCGGCATTGTCGGCACGAGTGTAAACAAACATTCACGGACAAAATTTTAACACCAGAACATTCGGCGCATCAGTAAACTATTCCTAGCAAGCACTGCCTTGAGGTAGAGAGTATTTTCCCGTTTCAAGCGATTTCTTTTAGTCAGTAGAACCTGAGATATCGATCTTTTTTTAGAACGGATTTTTACAAGCGGTATCATTTAAGGGAAGATCAAAAACAATAGGTGTAAAAACTTACCAATTTCACGCTAAAGGATATTTTGTTAACAAAAACAATGGTTGAAGTTTTTATTTGATTCAAAACGTTATAAAAAGGCAATTAACTGAATGAGAAATACACGCTTCAATCATTTACGATAAGTGTAGCCACGAACAATTTTGAGTCAAAATGCTCGGTGTTCAACGTGGACGTCAGAGTTTTACTTTTGGGTATAAGCTCAAAGTTATCGCTCATGCAGATAACTTTGTGACTTCACGAATTTCTTTTGTTTTTGGGTGCAGGTTATCTGCTAGTGCGGGTAATCTCTTGAACTTTTTTTCTGGTTATTGCAAAAAATGGCCGATACAGGTAATCTACTGCGCGGGTAATCGCCCGAAATTACGGTACATTTTCTAGTGTTTTGTTGTGTTTGTGTTGTGGCAATTAATGATAGATAGTTTCTTTTTTTTCTCCTAGACTTGGGATCTGCTACGAGTTGTTGTAAATGGATTTCTGTCATTTTGCAAGTGGTTTTTTACCACTGTGTCTCCAAACGGCATATGTTTCATTAGCCCCTTAAGGATTCATGGCAGTGCACTTGAGTCTATTTTTAGTGTACTGAAACACACAAGTGGTGGAAATTGTCTGCCATTTCTTATTTTCCTGCCTTAGGCAGACTAATCAGTAGAAAAGGTTTAACTCAAAACAAGCATTCAGAAAAGGGTTACAGGGACATCAACCTAAATATTATGGGGAATCAACTTCTACTGAAAGCCAGATTTCCATTTTGTGCACAAATGTCTCAAGTTCCCTTTGTAAATTTGTTTTCCCATCCAGTATTGCACAGTCAACAATTGGAGGAAGGCAAGGTAGCAATGCTTGCACAATAATAGCTGTTAAGTTTGGGGTGTATTTTTCAAAACACAAGCTTGAAGTTTCCCTGCTTTGGAAACAGCTGCCTCAGTTGTGGATTCACTCTTTAATTAATGCAATTTGTGATGGCAATGATTTATATGATGAACTTTATGGTGATACAGCTGCCCTTACCAAAGCAAAAGTATGGAAATGGTATGGGGTTGCTTGGGCCATATCTGACCCATATATGGGAATGGCATGGGAAGGTTGGATGATGATATGGAACTGGTATAGGGTCATATTTTGTCAAATTTTGGGCTATGGGGAGTAAATGGGAAGAAAACCGTATGCTACCCATTATATGGGTGAGCTATGGGAATAAGTTTCCCATACCTATGCCATAACAATGCAACATTTCCTTGATCTTCCTTATCTATGGAAATGATATGGGATATGGACACTTTACTATTCCATAGATTACCCATACTAGTTGAAAAAGGGTAAATATATCCCATAGATTTCCCATAATAATAATAGGACTGTATAGGATTATAGAACTCTTTGCAGTTGAAGTCTAAGAGTTCTTATTGCCCATAGATTTCCCATTAAATAGTTCCATGGGAAGAGATATCTCTATTTTACCCTCGATAACAGAAAGAAAAGAAACAAGATGTCTACACACCCTTAACATATGATAGGATGATTTTATTATGACAAAAAATCTGCAATCCCATGAATGATGTATATATTGAGTAAAAGGAATGTTATGCAATTAAAGTGAATAAGAGGGTTTGAACAACAATACTCTACTATAATGGACCTGATGGCTGTGCTGAGTACAGCATAATGCACAATCTATAGGTACAAATTTCTTTCTGAAGAAGAAACAAACATTGAAAGACTAAAATTCAAAAAAAGACCTTTGACCGTGGGAAACTGAGAGTAACAAGCGACCAGCAGGTATAAGCTTGATAAAATGCCTTGACTAACCAAAAATAAATTAGTACGATAATTATTATTACTATAGTACTACTTAAGACTGTGATGTTGAAATTGAGAGGAACGGAATATAGCCACCCCATCGGTGTTTAGCTTCACAGAGAGGTTGTAAAGTTCTGATAGGAATCCGCCAAGACCACACTTGCTTTTACAAAGGGTGCCATCAAACACATCTTCAATGTTAATGTCAGCTCTTTTCACTCGCTGAAATCGGTACTTTAGGCCATCAACAAATTCTGCATCTGGAAAAGGGATATTTGTCAAGATGAATGTGTTAAGTCACTGCCACTCACAAGCATATAAACAGTTCCGATCCAAATGATATTTTCACATTTTAATCTCAATGATCCTCCGGTTTCAGAGTCTGACTGAATGTTCTCACAGTCACTGAAAAAGTCCGAGCAAGCATCATCATCTTTGACAAATTGTTTGTAAATATCCAACATGTCGACTTGTTCATCTTCGCTCATGATCAATGTCGGGTCATCTTTGTCTTTAAATTCAAAGTCGCTTGAATCATCCACGTGTGGCATTTGCTGGTCGCTGCAGACCACGCCATGTGGCGTGTTTATTGTATCAGCCTGGAGCAGTTCATGATGACTGCTGACACGTGGCTGTTCACAAAACACTTCTTAAACGTCGGATTCACATTTGTTGAAGCCGTTGTGAGTAACATTTGACAATTTTCTCACTTTTTGGAGGTTCCCTTTTCGTCTCCTTGCAGCTGGAAATATGTATGGATTATAATGACGCATGTATTCTCGGTAATGGCCTCTAGATCTTCTTTTTCGTAGCAGAGGGGCATTCTGTCTGCGCATGCGCTAAATCTTCTAGAATGAAAGAATCATGGCGCCATTTTGATCTCTCGAGCGTGTGATGGCGAGTTTATATGGGTGATCTAGCACTCTTCTAGGAGATATCATGGAACGAGATGAAAGAAAGTTAACTGCCTACATACATTTTTAACGTTCTGGCTACTTCTGGGGCTACGTTCGACTTCCTGTGGAAAGATTTTTCGCGATCAAACTGCCTAAAAACAGCTAAGAAATGGGCAAATCAACGGGATTTAAATTAACATCAGCTGATTTCCGGATGTTTCCCAAAATAGCAAAGCACTTAAGGTGAGTCTGAAGACCTTCAAATTTGTGTTGTGACTAACGTTATGTGTTTTTTAAGACGATTGTAAGGTACAAGGCTCCTTATAACGGGAGAATTTTGATGTTATTCTGAATTTGCATTAGCTTTGGGGTCCAATTTCTATCAAATCCTGCTGGTGCCCCAACTTGAAAATATTGCTAATAATAGTGTCTTTTCCTTTTCTTTACAGCTGCTAAGGATTGCAGTCGTTAAAAAATGTACAGCCATCAGGATTAAAATTTCTTGCGAGCACTTTTGGTGCATTTCAACCCAGCAAATTATGGTAGTTTTTCCAAGTCATGGATCGCAGTGATCATCTATGGGATATGCCGTTCAAGACTGCTTTAGACGTACTCCTGGAGTTCATTTCATCGCCATAGTAGTCTCACCGAGTAGGTCTTCTTGTATGGTGTTTTAATTTATAATTTTTTATTATGTACGGCGTGGATGGTGTTTTTCCCCTTCGGGCGAGTGTTCCGACAGAAAACTGACAAAAACTTTGTTATGGTATGTTGCCCCAACTCAAAAATATGTTAAGTGAGTAACTTATTTTTCCCTTTTCCTAGCTATGCAAGCTCCTA
>NC_090889.1:5881705-5884205 GCF_036669925.1 Montipora capricornis | reverse complement strand
AAAAAAGGGAAACTATCTTTTATATCTCGTAAAAGTACACCATCTGACCTTCTAAAAATCGATAGTTGATATTTTTCTTTCGCTTTTCCAAACAATTTAGGGGCCCTCACATGAACCTCCTCTAAAACATGGTCATTTCGCTTAAATTTTACTCTAAATCCCAGGTAAAAATCTCAGCTGGTGCGCATCGTTTTTTCGATAAAAATACTTTCTAGGGATTCTTAACCTTTCATTACAAACATACAAAAATTTTACCGGTGGCCCGTGAATATTCTCTTGTTGGGAGAATCAAACGTCCAAGTGATTTTCAGTCTTTCTGCATACTGCGCTGTTCAAATTCTACTGCGTGTCGTGAAGGAAATTTTTTAATACTACTTTCCCTGATTTGTTTGAAAATTTCTTAAACCATTTTTTTTTGTTAGAAAGCCATAGCCAAGAGAAGTAATGTTCTCTCTCGTACCTTGGATTATCCCGATAAATTCTCCAATTGAAGCTTTTTTGGGGAACTAACATTAGCGCGTGACAGTGCTTGCATGACATTTTAATTTGCATTTGGTGCGATTTCCATTGTCAATGCTTACTACTTTTGCAATTAACTTGCTAAGTTTCTTGGAGTTGAGGATTTACAAGAATGTAATATTTGAGGTCTTGTATATTTTTATTTGGTGATTTTAAAGGTTTCGTTGATTTCCCAGCCGTGTTAAATTAGATATGCATGACATGTCAACTTTTTTTCGAATCCAGAAAATAAAATAAAAAATCTTACTCCAAATGCAATGAATTTTAGCTATTGTTTCCTGATCTTTCAGCGGAGCGGTATTCTAGGTGGTGATTCCTGAATACTTTTCCAATCATTCATTTTCCCGCCGAGGTATTTTGGCAAATGGAAATGTAAATAATCGATATTTCCCTCGATATGCCTGGGAATTGTTAATTTCTACAGCTATGTATACGTTTGCGCTGTTTCAACCCGTGTTATGATCAGCGCAGCAAATCCCAAGCTATTTAACCTGTGTAACTAAACTTTTATGAGGATATGGCTCTCTGTGGGTTTTCTAAACTTGTTGGTGGTCCTTGTGGCGCGAGTACAGATTACCCCACAAACAATGAATGTGTTTCTATCCGAGACTGCGATAGAGACGTAAAAGGACACCTAAAGTTTTGCAAAATCAGCGACGACTTTGAGGTACTAAACGAGTCAACACCTCTCCTTGCTCGAGCAGGTAAACAATACCTACCATGTTATGTTATGTGTGTGATATTGTGTTTATAGCTTATGCATTTTCGCAGTGATCAATTCACGATCGCAGGCACAGAGTACGTGGGCGCTGCACAGGGAAGCAAGAGAGGAGAGGCAAAGGGCTTGGCCCTAAGGGCTGGTTACATGTACGATGCAAGCATAAGCATAAGTGTAAGGATAAACACAAGATTGTTTACACGTGCGATAAGCATAAGCACATGGTGATTGCGATTGCCCTTGTGTATGTTCCTGTCCTGGTTTACACAAGTGACGCAACGACATAAGCATAAGCGCAAGCACAAGAAAAAGGAAAAATATCCTTTTCTTGTGCTTGCGTTTATGCTTGCACCGCCCCGGTTTACCCGTTGCTTTCTTGTGCTTATGCTTGTGTCATACGAGTAAACCAGCGTTAATAGCCAAAACACGGATGGCACACCGAGATAGACATTGCATACCACGAATGATGCATTAATAAATAAATAAATAAGGATGATGATACTTGATATATTATACAACTAAAAATCGTTTTCAGCGTATATTCAACCATGCGAACTGCATCATCATGCGAACTGCATCATCATGACCTGTGTGGGACTCGCTGGCGGCGCGCCAAAGGGAGTCATGGTCAAGTCTTATGCAGTATTCCTACAGTTCTTGCTGTCCACAAGTCTCCCTCCACCACTGGCGCATGCGGCCTTACCTTCGCTTTGTCAAAGTTTGTGCTGGAGACGCAAAAGTTGTTACTTCCTGTAGGATCAGGTATGTACATGCGCGGCTAAGCCCGTCATTCACATAAAACCTGAATAATAGACCAATTTCGATATATTAAAATTCAGTCCTAAACAAAAGACATCATCTCGAGGCTCTGGGGAATAAATGTAAGGATTTGTATGAGTTTATTCCGCAGAGCCTCGAGATGATGCCTTTTGTTTTCGACTGAATTTTGATATATTGAAATTGGTCTATTCCCCACCGCCCTTTTGCCCACACACCAGATAACCTGACAGTTTTCAGTAATATAACAGTGGCGGACCACTGTACAAAAAGTCGTTCTACGTGAAAGTCTCTTGCTATAATGATGTCGAACAATTCCCTTTTAATTCCAGCTGTCTGTAAGAGGTGTAAGGCAAATTTGGCTTCGCTCAGCAAAAGAGAACCGACTCTTGACAGTGATGGAAATTACTCTGATGAAGGTGACAACGATGGCGATGATGGAAGTGATGACGATTTAGAAGTTACCATCGCTGCTAAGCATCAAGT
>NC_090889.1:5869205-5876705 GCF_036669925.1 Montipora capricornis | reverse complement strand
ATGTGAAAAAACCAACAAAAACCCCAACTTGAAGAAACCTAGCAAGTAAAAAACTGAAGTCATTAAAATAGATTCTTAATTTTGTCAATTCTCATAAACGCAGAAGTGTGATGCTTATTTATTTCCATTTACTAAATATAACACGGCTGGGAAAATAGGTAAATGCCGTCTGGGCATTTCTGGACATATCTGCACATGCGATGTCACTGTCAGAAAACACATATATACAAAACATCAAGAGCCCAAGACCCCTAAAATATCACACTCTTTTTGATCCTCAACATGACGAAACCTAGTAAGTGATAAGCAATATTGAATATTGTATGATATTGGCGAATTTATCCTTTCAAACAAAGTTAAGTGGAAATCACAGCGAATGAAACTGTCACGCAAGCATTGTCACAGGCTAATACTTTTTCCTTCGAGAATCCGAGGTACCAGAGAGAATATTACTTCTCTTGGCTATTTTTTTCTAATAATAAATGGTTTCAGAAAGTTCTTAACAAATCAGGGCAAGTAGTTTTAAAATTTTTCCTTCACGACACGCACTAGAATTGGAACAGCGCGATGTGCGGAAAGACTGAAAATCGCTTGGATGTTTGATTCTCCCAGCAAGAGAGTATTCACGGGCCGCCGGTAGAAATTTTATATGTTTGTAATGAAAGGTTAAGAATCCCTAGAAAGTGTTTTTATCGAAAAAACGATGCGCACCAGCTGAGATTTTTACCCTGGGATTTAGAGTAAAATTTAAGCGAAACGACCATGATTTAGAGGAGGTTTATGCAGGGGCCTTTAATTTGCTTAGAAAAGCGAAAGAAGAATATCAACTATCGGTTTTTAGAAGGTCAAATGGTGTACTTTTACGAGATATAAAAGATAGTTTCCCTTTTTTCATGTTCTTGCTTTGCGAGGCTGCTGAACATTCACAAAATTGGCCGATTTTGAGGGTGGCTCCGAGCCCCATCTGGGCAAAATCAGACAATGCTTGATTTCTCGAAAAATAAAATTCACTGAAAATTTTTAACTCCATTTTCGAAAATACTTTTATATAGGGAATCTTTTGATGAAATAAAATGGAGGTCGATTTTTTCGAACTGTCGGACGATGTTTGATACTTACGGGCATCAGCTCTTAATCACCTGATCATATTGCCTGGTGATCACCAAGTCCAGGGTGTGGCCACCCTCATGGGTAGGACCAATCACATGTTGTTTCAGGCCAAGTGACGCCAGCAAATCCAAAAATTCACAAGCATCAGAATCGTTCACATTATTAACATGGATATTAAAGTCACCCGTAATGATAAGCGGTTCTGGTGTTAGAATGATACTCTCCATGTATGAAGCAAACTCGTCAAAAAACGTTTTCAGAGACACCGGATGCAGATTAGAGTAGGGTAGACGATAGATAATTGACAACCTAGTGTGAAACGAGTTGGTATTTAAGCTCCATTCCGAGAACTCGAAAGAGGTTTTCTCACCCGCATTGATTTTCAACACATCAATGTTTTCTCTGAACAGCAAACCTGTAGCACCACCCTTACGGCCAGACCGATTATGGTGTAAAAACTTGTGTGTTTCATCACAGACTCTCGTGTTAATGTCCATCCTCCATAAACAATTTCCAAGAGCAAGCTGATCCTCCAGGGTTTTGGTTTGTCTGCCAGTTTTGATCTAGTAAAAATTCTTTCATAAACTGTTTTAAAAAATGGATGGAAGGAAGTAACAATATGTTCTCTACTGTTCAAGGATATGTGAAGAGGACCTATCATTGGAATCACAGAGAGAATGGAGGGCTGAGAAGACAAGTTTAATGGAAAACTTTGCTCATTGTCAGAACCAGTGAAGGATGGATAAGAATATGCAGAATGATCTGATGCAGCTTGAGTGTTTTCACAGTTGGCTTGATGAGGTTCCTGATAGCTGATAAATTTCTTCACACACTGATATATTATTTGACGGCAGAAAAACTGACATGGCCAATCACCAGGCTGAAAAATAATGAACTTTTTTGCATAATCACCCAAACCAGCACTAAGTGATATGTCATATGCTGCATTAAAGTCCTCCTTGGACTTGAGTTGTAACTCCACAAAGTCTACAAGGTGAAGGTCATCCATTTTTCTGATTGTTTGCACATTGTCATTTTCTGAATAATGATGGGTGTTGAGTCGCTGGGGTTGAAGTTCTGGATTGAAAAACGCCTCAGTAAGCCAGTTTGGCATAACAGAAGCATATGAACAGCTCATGTTTTGCATACATGAGGCAGATGTTATAATCTGTAGGCATGTGTTTATACTGATGCCCTTTACATCATGCATGATACTGGCCTGCAGAACACTTATGGCAGGTATGTTTTTAAAAGCTTCAATGACTATCGTACACGTGGACTTTGCTTTGGATGCCTTATCTGGCTGTGGTCTTCGTTTGGTGTGAATTGAGTTGAAGTCATCTATGATCAGCACTAAAAGCTACTTGTTTTCAATCGCATCTTGAATGAAATTTTTGAATGACTTGCAATGATTTTCAGACAACGATTTAGCAATGGTGTTCACTGTCCTTCTAGCACAAGAGAGACCCATAGTGTGTTGTGTTTCGATACCTTCTTGATTTATATTACAACTCCCAAGGTAAAGGGCATTGTCAGTTTGAAGTGTATTGCATGCCTGACTCAAACAGTAGCATAGGTTGTAAATAACTGACACAGCCCTTTTCTTATTAAGATTGATATGCTCAGCAGAGTGCCTTGCTGATGTAATTGCATCAAGAATGGCATCAAAAATATTTGTTTGCCCCTGCTGAGATGCAGAATTCTCTGAACATTTCAGGCTGATAGACGTGGATTCCGTTGTTAGCAATTATCTCACTGTATATTTTGTTTTTGACCAAGTTGAGTTCTTGCTTTATGTCACATCCTACAGAATACATGAAAGAATAAAACAAATTTCAGACAAACGTAATGTTCAAAATATGGCTTTTAAGGGTCCTTGGGGGGAGGGGGGGCATAATGGGGTTAATTTTGGAAGAGTTGACCTTGTTGCAATGCATTAAATAAAGATTCTTGTTATGTATATGGAACATCAAAAGTAGCTTTTGTCTACCATTAATTTGTAAGGGAAAAAACGCATCAATCAAAATACTTCTATGTAGGTGGCCATTGTATACTACTGTTTGTACCATTTTTAGTTACAGGTTTTAGTAAAATTATACACGTCTGGATTTTTTACTAAAATGTAGCTTGTTTTACTTGTTTATTTCTTTATTTTATCAGTTAATTTGAAGCTGATTTATCTGATTGACCCTCTTCCATCATAAGTTTGGACATGGGTGCATGGCTGGAAGGTTGCTTCAAAGAGTAGTCCAGAAGCAGCTTGTCTGTCTGTTTGTTGACTGATTAATTTCCACTTCTGCCCCCCCCCCACTTAACAAAGAGAGCTAGTGACATGAATGGGGCAGCAACAGTCTTATTGGTGGGGGGGGGAGTACATTCACCAGTGGTAGGAGCTTGTGTTAGGGGTTTTGGAGCAAATCTAGCCAGACATTAACTTTTAGAGGCTTGGAATTGCTAATTTCTTCCTCAAAATTGTACTGTCCCTGCGAGCAACTATGGTTGTAAGTTTCTTCCCGTTGGTTTGTTGTTTATACATTATTTAGTTTTGAAGACCTTTTATCTCAAAATTTCAAATGATCCTTTAATGCAATTTTTCTGGCATCAATTTTGTTTAATTTTAGGGCGCGTTCGTTTGGGATATATTCCGGAATAAGAATATATTCCGGAATATATTCTGGCTATTCTGCTCCTGGGAGCAGAATAGCCGGAATGGAAATCCAGGTATTCCGGAATGAGAATAGCTCCCAAACAAACGCTTACTTGCATTATTCCAATTATTCTTATTCCGGATTGATCCCAAACGAACGCGCTCTTAAAGATGGTGTCCACACTCAACTACACCACTGATCACAGCTGAAAGTGGAATTCAAAGGCAGAACAAGCAAGCAATTTCACTTACTTTGAGACAAAATCTTTAAATTTTCCTCCATTTCTAAAAAGGACTCCTTTGGTATAACTACCATCTCCCTATCATTATCTGCACTAGCTACACACTCTGTTTCAGAACCTGACACTACTGGTCCTCTTCTCTTCGGAACTCGTCCGGGTTGGTTGAGATTCGACTGAACATACTTTGAACAAAAAATAAATACTAAATTTTAGAAGGATCTACACTTCAAGCCCACTGAAAATGTTTAACAGTTTCATGAACTTGTTTACAAATAAAGCTTGGCTCTTTCAGTGAAATTATGACACTTCTGTAGTTTTAGCTGCATGCAGCAGCGCTCAATCTTTATTTTCACATCACAAGTGTAAGTAAGATTAAAGAAATTAAACGTGAGAAAAACACTAACGTGGTGAAATCTCTTCCCATTGTTTCTGTACTGCTGGAGAGCTTTTCTGCAGGCTTCACAAATGTCTTCCGCTGTTTTCTCGAGGAAACCAAAACAGGCTTCCAAGTCGGCGTTTGACTTAACACAAGGGAATGGACTTCTCTGAGACTTTTTCCCGCAGATTATACAACCATGCTTACACCTTTCTACATTTTCCGTCACATTTACAATAAAAATTATTACACACACTTGCAAAAGAAAAAACAATTTTGTTTACACCGCCGTTGCGCACAACTGAGCACAACTTTGTTTTCTTCGAAGAATGGCGGGCTTTGTGCAGGCGCCCACCAGCGGCTACACTCATCCAAACTCAAATATGGTGCATGCGCAGACAGAATGCCCCTCTGCTCTTTTTCGTGTAAGTTCCGTCTCGTCCGCCATGTTTTCAATCTGGTTATCTCGTTCCCAGGCCCGCGAACGTTGAGTCAGTTCGGCGCCAGGCCTTTCCGCTGCAAAAGATCATGTGCTGTTTTTATACCAATAGTGTGAACGCTTCAAAGCAGCGCGTCCTTTTCAAATTTTCTTTCTTTCCTCGAAATTCCAGCGTGGTCTCCATTGATTTACGAAATAGAAATCTTTTACAACTTTAGAGAATCCATTCCAGAGTGAGTTTAGTTTTGTGTTTTCTATTGAAATACAACGACTGATGGCGGAACAAAACTCAAGGAAAAGAAGTGTCCCAGCGCGTCTACAAGAAGGTACGTGTAAGTCTTTTGTCATGGCTCAACATGCATTTGCACACGTATTTGTGCTGAAAATTTTTACTGAAATTTGAGGCATTCTTCACAACAGGAATATAAAATCTTTTATTCACTAAAACGAATGGCCATCTATGGCAATCATCTCAGTTTCTTTTATAAAGAAATATGCACGTATAAGAATATTTGGAAGAAATTACGGCCTTCGGATTTCGTAGTTCTACAAAAGGTGCATTGTTTAAGGCAAGCAAAATTTTAGTTTCTAAAGAAACTGTGGTGCTGCGTCGATGGGAGATTGAAACAGAAATTTATTTTATCAAACGAGTTGATAAAGGTCGAATAACCACCGTGAAAGATTTGGAAAGCTGACCTTTCGAGGGTTATAGCCCTTCGTCGGAGCAATGATTCGCTCGGACGAAGGGCTGTTTAAGGCAAGGTTTACTTGGAGTCTTGAGTACTAGCATGAAGCTAGGTTCATGATGATTATTTGATGCTTTTTGTGTATTTTTATATTGTCAGACCCTTTTAGAATTTTATAAGTTAACTTTTAGTTGACTGCTTTTATTCATGTGGTTTAATTTGGATTCTTTGGAGTTATCCTTTGACAAATAATTTTTCTCTTGAACTCTTATGGTACCATATACATGTAGACTGTAACACATACATGTAAATAAATACTGAATTAAACTTCCTCTGAAGGACTATAAAGGATTGCACTGTTATCTGTCACCTTTAGGCTTAATTTGCTAAAATTTTGTGTCAAAACTAAGAAGCAATAGCCTTAGTAAGGATCATTGGAGGGTAAGGGGGTTTCCAGCATAATGTTATCTAGATTTTTAAGAAGGTTAGAAGGGAGGTGGTCAGGCCCAAACCAACAAAATTTTGTGGGGTACAAATATTCTATGAGCTACACATTATCCTTACATGTACATAAATATCACCAGCAAGAAGACCTTTCACCAGAAAAAAAAACTTAACTCAAATATTTTGCTATACAGAGACCTCGTACCTTGTAAAGTATGAGGATGATGAAAATTTAAGAGTGCTTGCTGAAGATGAAGTTTGCCATATCTTCCCTGATGAAGAAAATGGTGAAATGCAAATTGGGGATGCCATTAGTGCTTTATGGATCCCCAATGGCCAATACTATGATGCCAAGATATTAGCAAAAGGAGGTGAGTGAATTTTTGTCAAAAGGCTTTAGTTAATAATTGTGTGGATTTACAGTCGAACATAAGCCAATAACACTATAGTGATGGTGCATGCTCCTCATGTCAAGTATAAACCATCTCATAGCAATTTACATTTACAGACAGGGCTCGAAATTGCGACCAATGCAGTTGCATTTGCGACTAAAATATCTGGAGAAGTTGCAAATTTGCGACTTGTTTTCAACTCTGCTATTTTGAAACAAAAGGGTTCGCAGTTGCCACTTTGCTGCTACTTTTGCTAAATGTAGAGTAATTATACAGTGTAATTATCAAGTTTCAGTTTTTAAGTAACAGATTTTGAATATTAATATTGTTAAGACAAAAACAATAATTTATACTGAAAGGAATTATATGGATATCATGTACAGCAATTAAACATGTGAAGAATGTGAAACAGACTGTGTGGTTCACTTATTGACAACAATGTATATACCTTATAGCTTACTACACTTGATTGATATAAGTAGAAGATTAAAATAGGGGCTATAGCCATGCAGTCAGTCAATTTACCAGTGTAAAGTATGGTATGGTGATATAGGTTGTGGTGGTTGAATTATGGGTACATTAGTCAGTCATATCCCATAGACTTCCCATATGTTTAAGTCCTGGATCATGTATGGTATTGGTATGGGACTTCATCAAAATTACTCATAGCAATCCCATAGAGAAGAGTCAATGATCATATGGGATTGGTATGGGAATGTCACATACCTTTCCTCAGATTTATGCTATGGGAAATATGTGGAACTTTACGAAATACGTAGCAATCCCATAGAGACTAGTGAGTCAACATGTGGGATTGGTATGGGACTGTTCCATGTCATTCCCATACCAGATCCTATGGGGAATATATGGAACTTTACAAAATACGTAGCAATGCCATAGCATAAGAAAATAAAATTGTGCTAAGTGAAGACAGTCACTGTTTATGGGCTTGATATGGGGGAAAATAACCCATATCAAAGAAATACAATACCCACGTATGGGCCGTATGTTCTCTCATGCCATTTCCATATTTGAACCATATATGTCCCATAGCACCAGCAATGGTAAGGGTGTATACCTAGATGTAGAAGATGTAGTACAGTCAGTGGGCACAGACTTCAATGTGGAGTCTGTGAGTGCAATTTTCGGTTTTACAGATGCAAA
>NC_090889.1:5849205-5851705 GCF_036669925.1 Montipora capricornis | reverse complement strand
GAGAAACGTGAAATTTCTTTTCTGTAGAGCAATTTTGTTTTTCAGCGAATATGTGCAACAGATCACTGTTACTGCCTTCTCGCAACAGGCAGAAATTGAATATTACATAAAAAAACTGTCAAGTACACATAAGAATAATTTATTACTCACGCAATGCAATATGTGTATACGTTAAAATGGAACTTTAAGACTGAGTTAACTACCTCAGAAATTTGTCCTTTGTTTGGAAGGTAATCTATGTCATTCTCCCATATTCCTCTTAAATCATCATAGTCGTCGTCCTCGTCCTCATCGTCAAGCAGCTGGAGTGCAGAAGTTCGCACATGTTCAACATCGCTTGAAATGTTCACTTGGCTGCGGCGTTTCACAAAATCAGGCGGCTGTCCGGGTTGTGGTGGGTCTGCCTTCCCGTTTTCTACGCCAGTAATATTGTCAAGTTTTCACTTGGTTACCCCTCCTTTTGCACCGCTTGTCTGATGCTGTTTCGTGATGCCCACCAAATCAAGGCTCGTCCTTTCTTTGGGATCTGTTCTGCCATTGGCGACGTCATCCCTTTCTTTTGGTGCAGATTGTTCTTTGACAGTTTTTTCTTGCACTCTTAATCTTTCATTTCTTTTCAAGATGTATTCTTCGTAACACTTTGACTCAGACACATTTTCAGGGTGGGCTGATTCCTTCCTAACCAATTCTTTTAATGGTACGTTGTCTTCCGAGTCTTCTGAATCTTGTTCAGATGTTTCATTGCCTAAAGTTATTCGGGTGACTCAAAGTAAAACTTTTCATCATCATATTAATACTAATACTAATAATAATAATAATAATAATAAGAAGAAGAAGAAGAAGAAGAAGAAGAAGAATTAGCAACTATTCACCGAAATGGTGGATATTTACAGTGTCACGAAGCGGCGAGGTAAATCACCACTAGTCACCACCACTGAGGTGAATAGTTGTTTTAGTATATATACACTAAAACAGTGAGATGATATAGCACAAACAGACGATTTTAACTCATTTATTCATGCAAAGATTACAACATTTTCGGGCGCAAATTTCGGAGGTAAAGAGTTAACTATTATCCTGCCAAATTGCACGGAATATTGCCTTATACTTAGCCGACGAGGCAGTAGGCCGAGTAGGCTAAAATCGAGCAATATTCCGCAAGATTGAGCATGATCATTGTTTTATTATTCGACACATTGATGATCAAGCACAATTTTCTACATTTATTGGAGTTTGAGTAGCCAATCAGCGCCGAGCTCAACGCTATCCACTGTTTTAGTATATGTACTAATAAACTTTATTCAAGTGTCATGTAAATTTAGCATGGTGTTGCTAATTGGGAACACCATAACATAAATAAAAACAAATAATGAAATATAAAAATTTACACTTAGATGTACGTGAATTAAAAACTAATATACGTATTCCATAATAATAGAAATATAAATATTCCCTACGAGTTCAAGTCAAAGACGCCTTTTAGAGAACTTAGAGAGGCCGCAAACGCCCACAAAAGGAAAGGAGAAAAATAAAATTGACATACCTTTGGTTTTAGGTTTCCATGACTCCACGACAACAGCATCATAACATCCCCGGCCAAATTTAACACACACTGTTTGCCCAATGTCTAATGGCCCATCTGGATTGATGTCCTTTCTCCTTATTTCTTGCTCAACTCCTTGCCATTTGTCCTTCGTGCGCCATTCGATAAGAACTTTCTCCTTCACCATTGTTGCTTACAAGTAGGCAGTTCGGCTGATCGATAATTATACGCGACAGAGATATTGGAATAGTGGAAAAGTCCTTCCGAGGGACTATTATTTATAGGCGTAGTTGGCGTGTCGGAATTTTTGCACTGCAAAATTGTTTCCGTGATCGTGATCGAGATTGAGATCAGAGAACAAGATAGTGAAATCTGGTCTTGTACAGATAGTTCTGTACGGCTCACAGACAAACTGATTCGCAAACAAGCATGAACCAACAAAAAACATTAAGCTGTACAACATCAGTAAACATGAAGCCCATCACAATTACTTTTAAAATCAACCTCAATGAAGTAAATATCAGCCAAACATTCTTTCGTGTTCTAATAGCAGAAGTATTGAGATGATCATAGCACGCAAGGGAAACGTTTACCCCGGGACGTTCACACCCTTTTACCGTGACTTTAACTAAAATAATGAGGGTTGCAAGAGCGTCCTGTAGCACGCAAGACAAACGTTCACGCCTATTAGCCTGACTAGAATAACGAAAAAGGTTGTATCATCATAATCTGATTGTCCTAGTAGTCATGGCTTCCCCTAAAGGTAACATTGCGCAAAGCGCACTTAAACCCTTGACACCACAAGACGAGGCAATGAAAGCTCTGCGATCGTTTGAAGTAGCAATGAAAACCTTGGAGTGCATGTTGTTTGTATACGGAGTTCACGGATTTTGGAGATCCATACGATGATAATTTACAGCCACGCAGACGGGAGCTGCAGCGAACTTACAAGAGTAC
>NC_090889.1:5831705-5844205 GCF_036669925.1 Montipora capricornis | reverse complement strand
GCCCTTAAACTTAAGATAAAGCTAAAGCATATTTTTCTTATAATCCTATTTGTTAGCGCGTTGTTATTGGATTTCATTGATTAACTAGTTTAAGTGAAATTGATCTTGATATAGTGAATGCAGGCCTATATTCACTATTGCTACGGCTGCTTTTCTTTTGACATCTTGTCAGATTAAAAAGCATACTGCTCTTTGTTCAGAGCATTTTGAGAAAACTGATTATAGACGTTCATTGGCTGGACAGCGGCGGCTATTGAAGTCAACAGCAGTCCCTTCTCTCTTCGCTTGTACTAAGAAGAAAGAACAGGAAATATCAAGAAGAATCTTGAAAAGAAAGTCATCAGAGATCCCCCCAATATTTCAGCTTAACAGAAAAGGTGCCTACCTTAGTGAATTCCTTTCAGCTTGTTTTCCTATCAACTGCTGTTTTAAAGATGCTTCAAATTTATATTACTGGTGTTTTGTAAGTGTGCACATATTTTACTTAGGAGCCCAAGATTTTTATTCACTCACATTCTTTTGTGCAAAAGTAATTCATTCAGAAGCTGAGAACACATTATGGTCTACTTGTGATTGGATTTCTCCTGCAAGAAAGATTGTGAATATTTTAAAAGTACTCACACGTTTGGGCTCCTTGCTGTAACAGTTGCGTATACTCTGCCATGTCCCTTTGATTTGTTCACTTGGAATTAATATTATTTTGCTGTTACACAGGGACTCCATCTAAGAACTTTGAAAACTTTGAAATAGATATTTTTCGTTTTTATAGAACAGGTCACTAACCCAGCATTTACCAGTACTCCAAATCTTTATGATCATGATTATGGTGTGGTGAGACAGGAAGTGTCACTTGAGGAGATGCTCCAGGCAGCTAGGAAAGAGATAGAGAGACTCGAACAGGAACTTGATAGGAAGAACAATATAAGTCAGTTTGGCCTTCGCCGATTTATGTATGATGATGAAATGATCCGGTTTTATACTGGGTTTTCAAGTAGTAATGTGTTATGGTCATTTATAGATGTGATAAAACCATCTGCTGAAAAAATGAGAACGTGGTCTCAAGTTCAACGTGGCAGGGCTAAAAAGCCTGGTGAAGGGATAATTACGAAGTATATGTAAACATGAAAAAACAGTCCCTTGCTATAGAAGATCAACTGTTCGTGTGGTTGTGTAAGGTCAAGCTAGGCTTATTTGATCAAGATTTGGCTGTCAGATTCAATGTGTCAATTTCTACTGTAAGTAGAATGATTATAACCTGGTCAAACTTCCTTTATTTTACAATGGGATGTTTACCACTATGGTCGAGTAGATCACAGATTAGAAAAACAATGCCGAGTAGTTTTAAAGATAGTTTCAGCAATGTGCGTGTGATCATAGATTGCACAGAAATGAAGGTTCAGACACCTTCCTCTCTTGTGCTTCATTCTGAGTTTTACTCTAGTTACAAAAGTGCAACTACCTTCAAAGGTCTTGTTGGTATTACCCCCAGTGGTGCAGTGTGATTCATCTCCAAACTCTACACGGGATCTATAAGTGACAGGGAGGTAGTGAAAAGGTGTGGAATTTTAAAGCTGTTAGAGGATGGAGATGGGGTTATGGCAGACAAAGGTTTCACTATAGAAGACCTTTTATCTCCTTTAAACTGTTCTCTCAACATTCCACCATTTCTGAGTGAAAAGGTTCAGTTTTCCAAGGAAGATGTAGAAAGAACTCAAAAAATAGCGAAGCTAAGGATCCATGTAGAGAGGGCAATTCGTAGAGTCAAGGAAAACCATTTATTTGATGCTGTAATTCCACTGTCATTAGCCTCTTCAATTAATCAAATATGGTCGGTCTGTTGTATGCTATCAAACTTTAAAGGACCTCTATTTTAAAATGATAGCAATTAATTTGAATAAAAACATTTACAAAAAAATGAGGTTTTATCAGTGGTGTGACATTTACAATGATGGAAGATAATAGTTGTAATAAAACAGATTTAGCTTATTGTACATGTCAGCAAAGAACTCTTCATCAAAGTAAATGGTTTCAATGTGCCAATCATTCTTACAAAATACCATGAAGTCACACCATTTGAGCCCTGTGATGGCCATCTGCCCCATTACCTGAAAGTAATACTCATGAGTTTTCTTTAGTTTGAGTTGACCATTAACAATCTTTAAATACTTGGCGTCTCTTCTGCATGACCCACACTGGGGACACTTACCGTAATTTCCGGCCGATTACCCGCGGGTAATGCGTTAATTTTCCAGTAAACCGCGGTTGCTGCGGGTAATAAGAAGGTGCGGCTAATGCTATAATTCTTAAATCTCAGGTAAGAATTTGACAGATTGAAACAAGTTAAAATGAGGATAATTAACCAACACTTCCTTCAAATCTGTGTGTTGCCTCGTTCATTGATTCAATCTTTAAAATGATGCTTTATTTGCCGTAGTCTTTGTAAAACCGCTCGATGAAAGCCGAAGCAAATTGAATGAAAAACATAATCTTTCCCTACGACCATGTCACAACTTGTCACCGAATTAAAAGTAAATGATAACGAATGTCTCACTTTAACACATCCTTTTCAAGTTTAAGAAAGAGTTTATCGTGAGACATAATTCAATGCTGAAAAAGTAACAAGATGCGAATGTGTTTATTTTGTGATGCCACAAATTTTTCCGTTCAAAACAAATCTTTTACGATCTCGTTTAAATAATGTCAAACCTTTACTACTTAATTAAACTGATGCTTCCTTAAAACTTGTGTGTTGCCAAGCTTGTTTGTTACCGCAGCTCAATCTGAAAACGCTTCCTATTCAAGATTTGTGTGATGTTTTATTAATTTCAAGCAGTCCAAATACCTCATTGCGTGTTGGGTCATAGACAAGAAAATCAGGGCTTGCTCCTAAAAAGGGACAGCCTGGATTAATAACAAATCCTGTTCGATATACATTGACAAACCTGGTGTTGACATATGACTGTGCTGCCTCACTTTCATGTTCAAGGCCATACTTCATGGCAGCAGTCTGAACAGTTTTCTTTTTAAGCTGAGTTACCAGACCCTCATAATCACTTTTTCTTGAACAAATTTGCTTAAATTTTGAGGCAGTGAGCCGCCGCTTTCTCAGCTCATGCCAAAATGGATTTTGAGATTGGTCTTTTGTTTCCTGCTCAGTGTTGGATGCCTGCTCTAATGATACCTTTAATGAATCAAGTACATTAGCCTGTGAGCGTGGAAGAACATGGCTACATAAGGGATCAAGCAGCTTTGCTGGAAGGACAGGTAGGGTATCCCTCTGATCTATGGATAAAAACTTGCTGTTTTCCCTTATAGGAGTTTGTTGATAAGACACAACACATCCCTTCGGTACAGTGCCATAGTTGCACTCAACATACTCTAATTCACCCTCACTAAACAATGTAGCAAACTGTTTCTTTGTAGTCAGTTTTAGCCCTTGCTAGAAATTCCCTTATAAATTCTGGGTTGGGGTAGTTTTGTATAGGGTTATACAAATTACTCTCTACACCATCTATGGCACGCTTCTTACATTTAAGACCTCCCTCTGATTTTAATTCGGGTTTTCTAACAATAAGATTATCAACAGCTTCAGGATGGATTCCAGCTTAACGGGGCTTGTGCCATTCCTGTGGCATAGATGTCTTGCATGGTACCTCTGGGACAGCATCAATTTTAAGGAGGCTGTAATGGGCTGCCTGGTATATCAGTGCCACCTTATGGTTACATATTCCCTGCCCAGCCTTACATGAGCAGGAATGATCCACCACTTCCTCATTGTGAAACGACATCTTTGAAAATATATGAAACAGAAGTTTTATAAGCTTATAATCATTATTTTGGAAATAAGGTAACAATGGACAACAAGGCAGGAAATTAAGAAAACATTATTTACTATAATTTATTATTTTGTAATGAATAGTGTACATTCTTGCTCATACAGATATAGGGAAAAAAGGAATAATTCAAGGTTATTTGTATTGACTTTGAGAACTTTCACAATATTCAGTAAAATGTCAACTGCCTCACGCACTTAAGTTACTTAAATTTAGCATTCAGCTAAAAAACAACCATACAACTAACCCATAAGTAGTGTGGCTCTTCATTTTTCCTTAACGACTTGAAACATCTTGCTCTGATAAAAACAGTGTCATCTTCTTCTCTTTTACCAACTTAATGAACAATCATACCTTTAGGTAAGTACCTGCTTAGAAACTCAACGCCCAGCTTTGCAAGCTTGCCCATAACAGCAAACACGGCAGAAATGAACGATTTACCTTCATAATCTTTAATAAATCCTTCACAGAAAAACTTATAGCCTTTAACAATGCCACTCTGGGGTGCTTTGTTGAGCTTAACAAAAGTATCGACGTCTTTCATCGTCAACTCAGGGTTATCTTTCAACAATCTGGTCCATTCGATCGGCAAGACACTGCTGGCATTGGCAGCCATCTTGAATGTTTGTACGGTTAGCCTCGCTTTCAATCAAACATGGCGGACGCATGAGAAGAGAGAATCACTTTTAAAAAATATTTTGTGCAAGCGAATAAAAACTGTTCGCGAAGAGAATAATTTTTGGCTACGCCAACATAGCCAGACTCCGTGGTGCCAATGTAATTTTTTGCTGATCCCATAAACCGATTATCAAATTTTTACTACAGACAGTGCATGTCGTGTTGATTTCTGTTATGGTTTTACTGAGCTCATTCTTTTGAATTTCTGGTAAAGATTCAACTACCATGGAGATTCTTTTTCACAATTTAAATATTCAACGTTTAAAACCCATTCCGGTAAACTGAAGTTGTGTGCTTTTTTGCAGAGAAACGAAATAAGAAACGCTTATCTTATTGTGCATCAATTGGAAGGTGTTGGGCAATGTTGAAAGATTTTTAGTATCTACGATTTTTTTCTTCTGTCATTTTCGTTTCTTTCGTTTTCCCGAAACCACGATATAAACAGAAAATTAACAAAAAAATGGACCCAATCCCAAGTTGGCGATTCCAAAAGACTTCCAATAATGCTTGCAGTAAAACCTTTGCAGGCGGCGTGACATGGTGATGGCATGATGTTTAGGGTAACAGATTGATGTTTGCTCAAGAAGTTCACTTTGTTTCATGGTGTTAATATTCTCACGGTGACTGTGGCCTTTTTCACGGCGTGAAAGGGGAATTTCACTCACATTCCAATCATTTTTTCAATTTCACGGCAGGACCGTGAAAAATAGCCATAGCGTGAAATTTGGATAAGCCCCCTTTTGCGTGAAGGGTCACAATTGGCTTTCCATTATTGAGCTCCATAAGGGTATTGTTTTGTTCAAAGATCCACTAAAACGCGATTCGCATTACAATGACTTTTAACTCCATTGCAGGTTAATTATATGTTCTCCTGTGTGCACCAGGGAAATCTCAATTACCCAAGCCCCCGCCCCCCCAAACCTAACAAAATACGCACAGAAGACTCTATGCACTTTCCATTGACAATGTGAACTTGCTTGCAGTTTGTGCGATTCCACGACATGCGAATATTTCACAAGCTAATTGAAGACTAATTAAGTATTTTACATCTAATTCAAATGAACTTTGTCCATTGATGTATTTAAGATAGTTTTTTCTATCCACTCAGAATTTAGTTGTACATGTATATATCATGGCATTTCTGTTATCGGTACTTTAACAAACATTTAGTGAAAGGAAAAGTTTTAATATGCAGATTTAAGTTCTATGGTAATGATAGGGTTTCCAGTACTCTCAAATTTTTTTTACTTATTTGGAATTATGGGAATTTGAAGCAAAGTGAAATATTCATGCTTGAATTGTATTTATGTATCTAAAGGAAGATCCAGTGTTCCACAATATAATATTTTTCATTATCTGAAAAGTGTTTTGGACATCACAGAAAGTTTCACAGAATTATTGGAAATTTGTGGAAATTAAAAACTAGTGAAAAGGCAAAGGATATTTAGAAGAAAATCTTTCTAGCAGGCTCTCATATTTTGAGCAGGCTCTGCTTGCAGTGTCCAACAAATTGACTGACCTTTCGTGTGGCTGGAATATCTGGTACTTGATTGAGGATTCTCTGTTCCCACGGCCTGCTCCCGTCTGACCTTGTAGCTCAGTCGGTAGAGCAGCGGTGATCTAACTCGAAAGTCGTGGGTTCAATTCCTACCCTGGTCAGAGTTTTTCTCTGTCCTTGTGAGGCCCATTTCCATCAGTAGGGTAACGCTCACATGGTTCATATGGGGTATAAACCTAGCACTTCACATTACATTCAAATCAGTTAAGTCTGTTCAAATATAGTGCTTAACGGCCGACGTTTGCAAAAACGTAATCCCTCCTTGTACTTGTACATGTTCATTGCCATCACTTTAAGATCTTCTGTTCCTACGTCTGCTTCTGTCTGACCTTGCAGCTCAGTCGGTAGAGCAGCGGTGATCTAACCCGAAGGTCGTGGGTTCAATTCCCACCCTGGTCAGAGTTTTTCTCTGTCCATTTCCATCAGTAGAGGCAACGCTCACATGGTTCATATGAGGTATAAACTTAGCACTTCACATTACATTCAAATCAGTTAAGTCCATTCTCTGTAACTGCTGCGCCGAAATTATCGAACTCCTTACTAGTAAGCTGTTTTAAGACTGGATTGAAAAATTACGAAAACTTTTCTTTAATTGTTCATGTCTGATGGGTTTTTTTATTTTCATCTTTTTATACTACAAATAATTTTAATTATTCATGTATTATGGATTCTTGTTTTTATAATAAAATTACAAACTAGAAAGGCGCATTGAGCCTTGGAAATTAACTCACGTGGGAGGCTGAGAGGTCTTTTAGCCCAATTACCATATTATGTCAAAGTGGGCACATGTCACTTAAGTTATAGTTACTATTATCATCATCATCATTATTATTATTGTTAAACTTGTAAAGCACACTTGAACGGAGCCCGCCAGGGACAGGGTCTTTCATGCTGAACATGTTGCTGATCTTAAAAGAAGAAAAACAAGTGCGGGCTGTAATGCCTGTTACATCGGCGAAACGGTCAGGCATTTTTGCACTTGTGTGAGCATTTAATCAGTGATACGGCCTCTCACAATTTCAAACATCTGCAGAATTTTGAACATTGTCACGCCTCGTGTTCATTAGCTTGTTTTTGTGTTTCGATCACGCCTCCACCAGTTTTCAACTTAAGTTCTCAAACTCATTAATTATTCATGCAGTCAAAAGCCCATAAATGACCTCCATTTGAGGCAGTTGGATGAATCTTGATACCCAATGAAACACCAGATGAAACACCACCAGGTTTTCATCTGAGATGAAACATGTTTTTCATCTGAGATCAAATATTTGCATTTTAATGAGATTTTATTGATTACAAACTCCGCTTTCTTATTCTTCACATGTAAGCCTTCTCTTGTGGCATCTTTCATTTCTGCGTCTAATGCTCGACGAAATAGAGTGAACCTGTAAACAACACAATAAACATTATTATAAGATAGATGACTCTACATGTTAACCGCACAAATAATAGCTATTCAGCTCACCTTCGATCGCTGTAATCAAGAGGATTTAATGCTTCAGCACCATTTTCTCCTCCAGATGGTGTCGGATACCACAAACTATTCTATAAATAGTTTTCACAGGATATCTCTCGCCTGTCTTCTAGCCACTTCCATAACGGATTTGCTTAACCAGTAATTTAGACTCAACGTGTCCAATTTTTCGATACTGTAGAGACCGTCGAGACCTTATGTAAGTCATAGTCCTTGAAAAGGCCTCCTGGATCTAAAACGGGCACTTTTATTGTCCGAGCAAGTTGCCATTCACCAAAAACTGACAGGGCCACTTGTTCTTATACTTTGTTGAAGAGGGAAACAGATTTCTCCACTAACTCTTCCTCTTCGCAAAAGGTTTTCGGCTCTCTAACCTTACAGACAACGCCCCTTCTTCACTCCTGGTCAGACGCCAACTGCACAACAACAATTCATCATGCAAGTAAACGTGTTTTTTCGGTGAAGGCCAAAAATGTAACACTGCATAATTATCATTGTTTGATTTGAGAAAACATGTCACTGCATAATTTCTTATTGTTTCATTTGAGAAGACACGTCAAAAAATCGGGCTTCGTGCTTCATGACGGGTTCCAAACACGGGAAAACAGATGAAAGCAAGAGGCCGAAGGCCTAGTGCTTTAATCTGTTTTTCGGTGTTAGGAACCCGCGATGAAGCACTCGCCCTCGTTTTTGACATATTACATAACAGGGGCTATTCATATTCAGAGGGAACAATTCCATTTGAATCAACAATTACACCATGTCAATCTTAAAGTATCTTTTTAATTCCCACATTTTCACGCTCTACTTCAATCCGTTGTTTTTTTTTTGTTTTTTTTTATATGTTTTGGAGTTTTACATTTTTTAAGAAAGAAAAGAAAGAGAAAATAATAAATAAATAAATAAATAAGTAAATAAAAAAATAAATGAATAAAATAAAATAAAATAAATTGCTAGAGGATAACATAGATAAATGAATTAAAAAAAAAAAAAAAAGTGTTAATACAGGCTACCCAAGGTAAAGTTATTCAACTGAGTAATTGTAAAAGTTTTTCCATTCATAAAGCCAGGTTTAGTGTTTTCTTTTCTTTAGCTAGGTATTCTTCTATTCTGAAATTTTTTTAAAGGTGTGCGAGGAAAATAATAAAGCTTGGGGTAATAGATTTCTGTCTGCAGAGAAAAATGGTCTGCTTTGCTATTAACATGATGTGATTTAAAAGCATAAAGTGATTATCGACATCAAATAAACCAAACATATATTGATTTGATCTGTTAGATCAGAAGCGTTTCAATACCGCATTCATGTAACCAACTAGAGGTTTTAGGGAGCTTAAGCACTACGCGCGTTTTAGAGACGCGGACGTCAACCGGAAGAGAAAATATCGTGTGCCAGGACAGTGGCCGTCTCCCAGATTTTTATTTATCATCTCGAATGGAAAAAAGATACTTAGTAATGTAAATGTGGTTGTGTGAAGACAAGGTTAAAAGGGAAAATAGCTCACTTCCGGTTGCCATCCGCGTCTCAAAAACGCGCTTGCTTAAGCTCCCTAGTGTTTGAGTGGAAATTCGTTCGTGGAGCTTGGACGGCTAACGGATACCATCTTGCTTTCAATCATGTGTTGAAAATCTTTTTTAAAATGTAGCAAAAAAGATGCTACTAAAATATTTACATGCGTGTTTTCACGGGGGTCCACATCTAACAGAAAATGTTAAGATTTTTGCCATTTTCAAAATTAAGTTATTAAAATTGCCATCAAGTGATCCATAGAGGCAAATTCATTATGACTGACGAAAAAAAGCAATGCACAAGGTCTCTGAAATTTAGACATGAATTAGGTCGCACCAGAAATTACACTATAAGATTTCTTGACAGCAATAATATTGTTAGCACCTTTCCTACTGCGAAAAAAATCAATTTTTTGATCATTTCTTTTTATCCATCGCTAAGGTATTTTTTTATTGATGGCATTTTTTCATTTAAGAATTTCTCCAAAGCAAACTTAACCGCTATTTTTTTCTGTTTTTAAAATTTGCACGGAACTCTGGGTTTGTTTGTTTGCGTTGTCATGGAAAATAATCCTTTTTCGGATTTTGCGTTTTTTTTGACGCTGAAGAATCCATTGATCCGAGATTTTTCAGAAATCCGTTTTTTTGGATTTTCCCACGAAACGCACCCTTAGATAAGCTTGGACAACTGTGCGCTCATTGAAATGTATCTGAATGGCTCGGGTTACTAGAGTGCAGCTGGAATTTAGTTTCCCAGTGAATACATTACTGCTTTTTCCATTTGCTGTTTTGATTTTGTTTTAAATATCACATGTTAAGTTTTAAACTTCAGTTAACCGACTGCACAGCCTTAACTGGCTACTGAGTATCAAAAAATGCGGACCTTTGGGGGGGGGGGTGCGAACGCACCCCGTGCACCCCCCTGGTTACGGGCCTGATCTTGGATATGACGTGTTAGGACGTAGCAAGGAGTCAACAAACTTGTTCGACCTTACCAAGTTCTGCGTTCCCCGATCACTTTCTCATTGTTGTGTGACCTTTTCTGCTCCAAAAATTCACATGTATGATGAAGGATGGTAAACGGTCTTGTGGTCAATAGCTAGTAGGCCAAGTTGGCCATAACTGGCGACAAAAACTCAAGTCACTTAATACTTGCAGATTCTCTGGTCAATCAAACTAGGCGCAAAAAATGAGCCAGAGCAATATAAACACACAAAAACCTTGAGTATGCGACATAGAAATATTCGACAAGCGTAACTCCTTTCGTTTTTTTCACTTTCTTTCTTCTGCTACAGCCGTCTTTGATGCTTCAGCAAACGTATTTGTTTGCCGACGAAAACTTTCAGTTGTTGCTCAATACACTAGCAAGGCTTTTTTCACAGCACAATTACCACCGTTTGGGGTTTACGCTTTCGCTGGGGATGAAACTAGACACATGTCTAGACTTAGAACAAATAAAAACCAGAAGGTTCCACCGGAAAGATGAACATTTAAAGAAAGGTTGCCTGCGAAAATAAACATGGATGGATTCCTCAAACGTGAAAAATCTGACTGCTACATTGTCTGTTCGGGTCTGTCATTTTGTTAAGGAGGACCTCAAGCCGATCTTAAGGTATATCATGAATATTGGTCTTGGTAACATATCGCTTCATACTGAAATCTCTGTCAACCAGTCCAAAATATCATTATATTGAAGCGAGAAACTGAATCAAGTAATATATAGAGGACTTCACTGTTATGCGCTTTTCCAGGCAGTAAAATAAACAAACTTGAAATGATATGTAGTTAAATTTTGTTAGCTTGAAAGACATTGCTGAGGGACATTTACTCTTATCACATTCGGTGGAAACTCAAAATCGATCGTTTATTTTGGAAGTTTAAACAGGGGCTCTCGTAGAAAGGCCACGGATAGACAGATAAACTTGGAGTGTCCAAGCAATTGAGGCTGGGGGATCACTGCAAGCTCTCTTGCGCTTCGTAAAACTCCTAATCTCTCTCAACAACAACACGAGGGTAACAACAAAAAAAAAAAAAAAAAAAAAAAAAGAGGAAAAAGAGAGAGTATTAGGGAAGTTTTACGAAGCGCAAGAGAGTCTTGCAGTGCTATCCCACGCTCATTGCTTGTAAATCAAGTTTAATCGTGTCTACCGTGGCTTTCTACGAGATCCCTGTTAAAAACTTCAAAATAAACGATCGATTTATTTAGATTTCCACCGAATGGTAAGAGTAAATCGTCTCAGCAATGTCTTTCAAGCTAACAAAATTTAACTACATATCATTTCAAGTTGTTTATTTTTTACTGCCTGGAAAAGCGCATAACAGTGAAAAGTCCTCTATATATTACTTGATTCAGTTTCTCTCGCTTCAATTACAAATATAATGATATTTTGGACTGGTTGACAGAGATTTCAGTATGAAGCGAATGTTACCAAGACCAATATTCACTGATATACCTTAAGATCGGGCTTGAGGTCCTCCTTAGCAAAATGACAGACCCGAACAGACAATGTAGCAGTCAGATTTTCACGTTTGAGGAATCCATCCATGTTTTATTTTCGCAGGGCCAACCTTTCTTTAAATTTTCATCTTCCGGTGGAACCTTCTGTTTTTTATTTGTTCTAAGTCTAGACATGTGTCTAGTTTCATCCCCATCGAAAGCGTAAAACCCCAACGGTGGTAATTGTTGCTGTGAAAAGCCTTGCTATGTGTATTGAGCAACAACTGAAAGTTTCGTCGGCAAACAATACGTTTGCTGAAGCATCAAAGACGGCTGTAGCAGAAGAAAGAAAGTGAAAAAGAAAGGAAGTTACGCTTGTCGAATATTTCTATGTCGCATACTCAAGGTTTTTGTGTTGTTTATATATTTGCTCTGGCTCATTTTTGCCGCCTAGTTTTTGATTGACCAGAGAATCTGCAAGTATTAAGTGACTTGAGTTTTGTCGCAGTTATGGCCAACTTGGCCTACTAGCTATTGAAACCACAAGACCGTTTACCATACTTCATCATACATGTGAATTTCTTGGAGCAGAAAGGTCACACAACAATGAGAAAGTGATCGGGGAACGCAGAACTTGGTAAGGTCGAACAAGTTTGTTGACTATTGCTACGTCATAACACGTCATATCCAAGATCAGGCCCGTAACCAGGGGGGTGCACGGGGTGCGTTCGCACCCCCCCCCCCCCAAAGGTCCGCATTTTGATACTCAGTATCCAAGTTAAGGCGTGCAGTCGGTTAAACTGAAGTTTAAAACTTAACAGTGATATTTAAACAAAATCAAAGAATGGAAAAAGCAGTAATGTATTCACTGGGAAACTAAAACCAGCTGCACTCTAGTAACCCGAGCCATTCAGAAACATTTCAATGAGCGCACAGTTGTCCAAGCTTATCTAAGGGTGCGTTTTCGTGGGAAAATCCAAAAACGGATTTCTGATCTCGGATCAATGGATTCTT
>NC_090889.1:5809205-5826705 GCF_036669925.1 Montipora capricornis | reverse complement strand
TCTTTCAACATTGCCCAACACCCTTCCAAATCGATGCACAATAAGATAAGCGTTTCTTATTTCGTTTCTCTGCAAAAAAGCACACAACTTCAGTTTACTGGAATGGGTTTTAAACGTCGAATATTTTAATTTTGTAAAAGAATCTCCATGGTAGTTGAATCTTTACCAGATATTCAAAAGAATGAGCTCAGTAAAACCATAACAGAAATCAACACGACATGCGCTGTCTGTAGTAAAAATTTGATAATCGGTTTATGGGATCAGCAAAAAATTACATTGGCACCACGGAGTCTAGCTATGTTGGCGTAGCCAAAAATTATTCTCTTCGCGAACAGTTTTTATTCGCTTGCACAAAATATTTTTAAAGTGATTCTCTCTTCTCATGCGTCCGCCATGTTTGATTGAAAGTGAGGCTAACCGCGCAAACATTCAAGATGGCTGCCAATGCCAGCAGTGTCTTGCCGATTGAATGGACCAGATTGTTGAAAGAGAACCCTGAGTTGACGATGAAAGACGTTGATACTTTTGTTAAGCTCAACAAAGCACCCCAGAGTGGCATTGTTAAAGGCTGTAAGTTTTTCTGTGAAGGATTTATTAAAGATTATGAAGGTAAATCGTTCATTTCTGCCGTGTTTGCTGTTATGGGCAAGCTTGCAAAGCTGGGCGTTGAGTTTCTAAGCAGGTACTTACCTAAAGGTATGATTGTTCATTAAGTTGGTAAAAGAGAAGAAGATGACACTGTTTTTATCAGAGCAAGATGTTTCAAGTCGTTAAGGAAAAATGAAGAGCCACACTACTTATGGGTTAGTTGTATGGTTGTTTTTTAGCTGAATGCTAAATTTAAGTAACTCAAGTGCGTGAGGCAGTTGACATTTTACTGAATATTGTGAAAGTTCTCAAAGTCAATACAAATAACCTTGAATTATTCCTTTTTTCCCTATATCTGTATGAACAAGAATGTACACTATTCATTACAAAATAATAAATTATAGTAAATAATTTTTTCTTAATTTCCTGCTTTGTTGCCATTGTTACCTTATTTCCAAAATAATGATTATAAGCTTATAAAACTTCTGTTTCATATATTTTCAAAGATGTCGTTTCACAATGAGGAAGTGGTGGATCATTCCTGCTCATGTAAGGCTGGGCAGGGAATATGTAACCATAAGGTGGCACTGATATACCAGGCAGCCCATTACAGCCTCCTTAAAATTGATGCTGTCCCAGAGGTACCATGCAAGACATCTATGCCACAGGAATGGCACAAGCCCCGTTAAGCTGGAATCCATCCTGAAGCTGTTGATAATCTTATTGTTAGAAAACCCGAATTAAAATCAGAGGGAGGTCTTAAATGTAAGAAGCGTGCCATAGATGGTGTAGAGAGTAATTTGTATAACCCTATACAAAACTACCCCAACCCAGAATTTATAAGGGAATTTCTAGCAAGGGCTAAAACTGACTACAAAGAAACACAGTTTGCTACATTGTTTAGTGAGGGTGAATTAGAGTATGTTGAGTGCAACTATGGCACTGTACCGAAGGGATGTGTTGTGTCTTATCAACAAACTACTATAAGGGAAAACAGCAAGTTCTTATTCATAGATCAGAGGGATACCCTACCTGTCCTACCAGCAAAGCTGCTTGATCCCTTATGTAGCCATGTTCTTCCACGCTCACAGGCTAATGTACTTGATTCATTAAAGGTATCATTAGAGCAGGCATCCAACATTGAGCGGGAAACAAAAGACCAATCTCAAAATCCATTTTGGCATGAGCTGAGAAAGCGGCAGCTCACTGCCTCAAAATTTAAGCAAATTTGTTCAAGAAAAAGTGATTATGAGGGTCTGGTAACTCAGCTTAAAAAGAAAACTGTTCAGACTGCTGCCATGAAGTATGACCTTGAACATGAAAGTGAGGCAGCACAGTCATATGTCAGCACCAGGTTTGTCAATGTATATCGAACAGGAGCAAGCCCTGATTTTCTTGTCTATGACCCAACACGCAATGAGGTATTTGGACTGCTTGAAATTAATAAAACATCACACAAATCTTGAATAGGAAGTGTTTTCAGATTGAGCTACGGTAACAAACAAGCTTGGCAACACACAAGTTTTAAGGAAGCATCAGTTTAATTAAGTAGTAAAGGTTTGAAATTATTTAAACGAGATCGTAAAAGATTTGTTTTGAACGGAAAATTTTGTGGCATCACACAATAAACACATTCGCATCTTGTTACTTTTTCAGCATTGAATTGTGTCTCATGATAAACTCTTTCTTAAAATTGAAAAGGATGTGTTAAAGTGAGAAATTCGTTCTCATTTACTTTTAATTCGGTGACAAGTTGTGACATGGTCGTAGGGAAAGATTATTGTTTTTAATTCAATTTGCTTCGGCTTTCATCGAGCGGTTTTACAAAGACTACGGCAAATAAAGCATCATTTTAAAGATTGAATCAACGAACGAGGCAACACACAGATTTGAAGGAAGTGTTGGTTTAATTATCCTCATTTTAACTTGTTTCAATCTGTCAAATTCTTACCTGAGATTTAAAAATTATAGCATTACCCGCACCTTCCTATTACCCGCAGCAACCGCGGTTTACTGGAAAATTAACGCATTACCCGCGGGTAATCGGCCGGAAATTACGGTAAGTGTCCCCAGTGTGGGTCATGCAGAAGAGACGCCAAGTATTTAAAGATTGTTAATGGTCAACTCAAACTAAAGAAAACTCATGAGTATTACTTTCAGGTAATGGGGCAGATGGCCATCACAGGGCTCAAATGGTGTGACTTCATGGTATTTTGTAAGAATGATTGGCACATTGAAACCATTTACTTTGATGAAGAGTTCTTTGCTGACATGTACAATAAGCTAAATCTGTTTTATTACAACTATTATCTTCCATCATTGTAAATGTCACACCACTGATAAAACCTCATTTTTATTTGTAAATGTTTTTATTCAAATTAATTGCTATCATTTTAAAATAGAGGTCCTTTAAAGTTTGATAGCATACAACAGACCGACCATATTTGATTAATTGAAGAGGCTAATGACAGTGGAATTACAGCATCAAATAAATGGTTTTCCTTGACTCTACGAATTGCCCTCTCTACATGGATCCTTAGCTTCGCTATTTTTTGAGTCCTTTCTACATCTTCCTTGGAAAACTGAACCTTTTCACTCAGAAATGGTGGAATGTTGAGAGAACAGTTTAAAGGAGATAAAAGGTCTTCTATAGTGAAACCTTTGTCTGCCATAACCCCATCTCCATCCTCTAACAGCTTTAAAATTCCACACCTTTTCACTATCTCCCTGTCACTTATAGATCCCGTGTAGAGTTTGGAGATGAATGACACTGCACCACTGGGGGTAATACCAACAAGACCTTTGAAGGTAGTTGCACTTTTGTAACTAGAGTAAAACTCAGAATGAAGCACAAGAGAGGAAGGTGTCTGAACCTTCATTTCTGTGCAATCTATGATCACACGCACATTGCTGAAACTATCTTTAAAACTACTCGGCATTGTTTTTCTAATCTGTGATCTACTCGAAGAGATAGTGGTAAACATCCCATTGTAAAATAAAGGAAGTTTGACCAGGTTATAATCATTCTACTTACAGTAGAAATTGACACATTGAATCTGACAGCCAAATCTTGATCAAATAAGCCTAGCTTGACCTTACACAACCACATGAACAGTTGATCTTCTATAGCAAGGGACTGTTTTTTCATGTTTACAAATACTTCGTTAATTATCCCTTCACCAGGCTTTTTAGCCCTGCCACGTTGAACTTGAGACCACGTTCTCATTTTTTCAGCAGATGGTTTTATCACATCTATAAATGACCATAACACATTACTACTTGAAAACCCAGTATAAAACCGGATCATTTCATCATCATACATAAATCGGCGAAGGCCAAACTGACTTATATTGTTCTTCCTATCAAGTTCCTGTTCGAGTCTCTCTATCTCTTTCCTAGCTGCCTGGAGCATCTCCTCAAGTGACACTTCCTGTCTCACCACACCATAATCATGATCATAAAGATTTGGAGTACTGGTAAATGCTGGGTTAGTGACCTGTTCTATAAAAACGAAAAATATCTATTTCAAAGTTTTCAAAGTTCTTAGATGGAGTCCCTGTGTAACAGCAAAATAATATTAATTCCAAGTGAACAAATAAAAGGGACATGGCAGAGTATACGCAACTGTTACAGCAAGGAGCCCAAACGTGTGAGTACTTTTAAAATATTCACAATCTTTCTTGCAGGAGAAATCCAATCACAAGTAGACCATAATGTGTTCTCAGCTTCTGAATGAATTACTTTTGCACAAAAGAATGTGAGTGAATAAAAATCTTGGGCTCCTAAGTAAAATATGTGCACACTTACAAAAACGCCAGTAATATAAATTTGAAGCATCTTTAAAACAGCAGTTGATAGGAACACAAGCTGAAAGGAATTCACTAAGGTAGGCACCTTTTGTGTTAAGCTGAAATGTTGGGGGGATCTCTGATGACTTTCTTTTCAAGATTCTTCTTGATATTTCCTGTTCTTTCTTCTTAGTACAAGCGAAGAGAGAAGGGACTGCTGTTGACTTCAATAGCCGCCGCTGTCCAGCCAACGAACGTCTATAATCAGTTTTCTCAAAATGCTCTGAACAAAGAGCAGTATGCTTTTTAATCTGACAAGATGTCAAAAGAAAAGCAGCCATAGGGATAGTGAATATAGGCCTGCATTCACTATATCAAGATCAATTTCACTTAAACTAGTTAATCAATGAAATCCAATAACAACGCGCAAACAAATAGGATTATAAGAAAAAGCTAGGCCCACTGGCGGGGTGTGTTGCTAAGGATGTAATGGTTAAGTAATTTGAGAGAATTTGGCATTATTTTGGTCAGTTTCCAACTTTTGTAAGCCAATGACCCTAAATATGACGTCATCATACCACGCCGATGGTCACGTGATCAATAAAAGAAAACTCTAAATTTGTCTCTGTGCTACGCAATTTGGGTATTTAATCGATGGTTTGATAATTTGTATTCGTTTTTGCATCCAGCCAAGCATGGTTTTCTTTTTATTTTGAAAAATGTTCTTTTTGAAGACGATAACGATACTGAAATACCCATAACTTTTTCAAAAAAGATTATTTTAAAAAATCAATGCTTAACTATATTCTGTATTTGGGGATGAAATGTGCCATGTACAATAAAAATTAATTCAATTTAAAACCGCCGGAAATTTAGCTTTTTTCTCAAACCGGAAGTCAGTTCATTCATGCATGCGCAGTTGATCTGAGAATGAGCGCGAGAAAGGGCGAGGAAAAACCTTCGATGGAAACAACAGTTTGTGCAGTGACTTTTGCTTGTGAGTGGGTTTTCTTGTCAGCTCATGATATGATGACGTCAGTTACCGGAAGTAAAATTTCACTTCCTTAGCAACGCGCGAAAAATCCGTCTGTAGGCCCTTAAATCAAGCTATAAACACAAACAGAATTCGAATGACAGGCCAGACAGTTAGAACTAACTTCAAAATTCGGTCCTGGATCTCTTCGTATTCTTGCAATCCACTCTGCCCTCCTTTTGGCCTCTTTTGGGAAAGCATGCAAGGATATCTCTTTGTTGTATCTTGAATCATTCGTACACAACGGCACACAACAGTGTCCCTTCTTGAATGTTTGCGCGGTTACCCTCGCTTTCAATCAAACATGGCGGACGCATGAGAAGAGAGAATTGGAATAAAAACTCGCAAGCTCTATTGGAAAAGATTAGGTTATGGTGAAATTGCAACATAATGAGTCGTGTAGTATTATTTACCTGTCGTGAATTTTGGCTCAGCATTTTAGCAATTAAATTACAGATAAACTTGCATGACAAATTTAACAAAACGCCTTTTCATTCGACTTGTTCATTATGTTGCTGTTTTTTACATTTAAAATGTTGTGCTGCAAATATATATACACTTCTGGTAAGTCTCAAATAATTCGTTTGAAGAATTCAAAACTAAAAAAGTATGCATGCATCTTACATCGCGTGTAGTCAAACCCTGCAGGGAAGAGAGACACCTGGTTTTGAATGAAAGACAATGGAAAAGTAACATTTTGCGCAACACGTCTAATCTGCGGTCAGGCCCTCTTTTCTTTACAGCAGGCGCAAAAAAGGTAGGTAAATAGTCGCACCCTCTGTAAAGAAAAGAAGCCTGATCGCATGTTACAACACTTCTGAAACCCACTGTTTCACATTTTCAAATCTTGCAGACAGTGACTGAAAGTTGCCGTCTTCATGTGAGACACGTATATGAAAGATGAGGTTTATACGCGATCCGACGTTCCACTTTATTGTATTTTTTTCTGCTGAGTCCTACTGAGTACTTTCGAAAACTGATAATGGGAGTTAAAGGGACAGGAAATCTGTGCCATTGTAAACTCAGGACACGCAACTCACACTGGGAAACGAGTTGTCGAGGTTCTTATAATAGAATCACTTCCTCTCATGTCCGGCCTCAAGGACAAAACACGCGGCACAGGAGAACAATAAAGTTCTATTTAACCTCTCTTTAATTGGAGAAATTCAATTGTGAATAAAACTAAAATTATATCGTTGAAGAGAGGGTACACTTTGATAAGCTAGATTTTATTGTTTTTTGAAACAAATTGTGCTTGTTTTTTACAAAAGTAGTTTTTAATGGATTCTCCTGAAGATGATCATACTTTCAGTGAAAGTGGCTTGCGTGGAGTTGACGAAACTCTTCAGCGGGAACTTGATACAGTTCAAGCCGTTTACTTCCCACCAGAATTAGAAAGATATTCTTCCAGTGATTCTGAAGGTGAAAGTTCTGATGACGATGACAGAAGCAATGCCCTCTTTGAACCAACAATATTAACACCATGCGATGTAGCCAACGACACTCAGGCTAATGAAGAGCTGTGCGAGAATCCTCAACCTGGCGACGGTTCAACTGAAGCAAGTGACGAGCACATTCACATGTTTCTTTCGGCTTTGTGTCAATGCAGTCTTGGTCCAAATGAACGACCATGTTCCTCTTTGTTTACTGAAGCCACTGTGTTTGAGTTGAGGTCTCAATGTTTAGAACTAACGTCAGACCAACTGGATATGCTCATCCTTGGTAGACTAGATGGGCATACCAAAGAAAGAGTGGGTATGAAACGATTTCGTTCCCACTACTTTGTTAGGGGTCATCAAGTTTGCAGGAAAATATTTTTGTTTCTTCACTGCATATCCAAGTAATGGTCTTGCACCTCGTGTTCACGGCAACCAGAAATGCACTCCACATAACAGAACTCCTCACTCGTCTCTGCAGAATGTTGTTAGCTTCATAGAGAATTACGCTCAATGAGAAGGCCTTTTGTAGCCAGGTAGAGTTCCAGGCTACAAGAGTTTTCGGATCAAACTTCTCCCTACTTCCACTACCAAAGCAGACCTGTGGAGATCGTATAAACATGCAGCTGAAATAAGAGGATATATGATATTTGTACAAACATGGAATGACTTCCTTCCCTTCATAAAAATAATGCAACCGTCAACAGATCTTTGCCACACCTGCCAGAAAAACACTGAAAAAATATCAGGGTGCACTGGTGCTTCAGAAGAAGACAAAATTTCAGTCGTTGAAGCTCATCAAGACCACCTTAGAAAAGCCAAACGCAAGCGAGAAATCTACAATTATGCTGTTGATGCTAGCAAAGATTTTCTTAAGGGCCATCCGACAATTTCAATTCTGTCTCCCAGTCGCCCCTGCTCTTTGAAAGGAACTGTGCACTATTCCTATGATTATGCCCAGCAAGTGCACTACCCAAGCAATCCTCAACAACCGGGACCCATTTACTTCAAAACGCCGAGAAAATGCGGTATTTTTGGCATATGTTGTGAATCATTACCGCGCCAAATTAATTGCAACTGGAAAAGGAGCAAACGCAACGATCAGTTACGTGCACGATTTTCTCGAAAACCATGGAGCTGGTGAAACAGATGTTCACCTCCATGCAGACAACTGTGGCAGCCAGAACAAAAACAATTATGTCCTTTGGTACTGGTGCTGGCGGGTCATTCACGGTCTACATGAGAGCGTAAGGTATTCTTTTCTGGTGGCAGGTCACACGAAATTTAGTCCCGACTGGTGCTTTGGACTTATGAAGCAAAGATTGCGAAGAACATTAATATCGTGTTTGTTTCACATCCTCGAGGCTAACGATAAGTCTGCTCTAAGCGGTGTTAATTGTGGTAAGCTAGTTGGGTTACATGGCGGGTCTGTACTCGTCAAGACATATGATTGGGCTAACTATCTTGCTCCTTATTTCAAAAAAGTAAATGGTATCAGCAAACATCATCATTTTAGGTTCAACAGACATGATCCGGGGAAAGTGTTTCACAGGGAATATGCAGATTCGCCTGAGAGAGAATTTCAGATGTTGAAAGACATGAATCAACTCCCTCCCCGTGTTCTCCCACTGCAGGTTTTACCCAGTGGACTTGATGAAGAGCGAAGGAGATATCTTCACAAGGAAATACGCGAGTTCTGTAGACCTGGAACGGAAGATTTAGTGGCCCCGGTAGTAACATAATAAAAATACCCTCTCTTTAACCCCCTCCTTCCTTGAACAATCCCCTCCTCAGGTCGTACGCGGTGAACTACACCAAGAAAGCAAGAATTACTTGCCCCAGTTTGCCGGCTTCATACTGAAAACTTTGTGCTGTGGTTTTTACTGCAAGATAGTCGCAACTTTTCCAGACGTTTATCTAAATTTGGGACATCCTGTGGCTTGTATACAAGGAACAGTTGTTTTAAAGAAGTAACTAAAGAACGTGTGTTACTAGCGTATTGAGTCACAAAATGTTTTGACTCTGTGGATCACGCAAGTACTCCATGTGGTAACTTCTCATATTTAATAGTGTATGATGAATGGCACTGACAATAAAACTCAGTGCAACTTTCAATGATTCTCACTTGTGATAACAACTTATGTACCGGTAGCTCTAGCAGAAGGAAAGGGTAAAAGAAAAGTGCCTTGTTATTGCGTGCTTGAGGATGCTAATAAAGAATTACACAGCTTGAACACGTCGCCTTGCTTGTCAAGCAGTCATTATGCTGTATCACATGCAAGCCACTTTGACCACACCCTACCTCTCCCTCCCCCGCTAAGGATGCAGTAAGCTTTCAGCGTGATAATTTCGTCCTTCACGCAGCCTATCATATCCACAAAAGCTTTCTCATCGTAAGCTTAAAGGGCAATAAATTACAACTGATTGAGATGAACAGTGCTTAAACGAAAAAAATTGGCTTTAATTTGTTTTTAATATACAATAGGTACACAGTGATGACCAGACGGATGACGCATTGCTTTACAGACTGCAGCTCTTTGCTCATCCATGCTTCTTTGTTATCTTTGTTATCTTCATCTTCTGGCACAGTAAATATCTTATCGACTTCTATCATCTCTCCCAAGGCTTCGATGCCAACCTTCAGAACTGTTGTGGTTAAGATGTCATTAAAATTTTAGTTAGTGTTTTGTTCTTAAAATAAAAGAAAAAGAAATATTTTCCTAGAATTTATGTATATATGCACAAATTAATACAGACTGTCTCACCACAGTATTTACGTTTGACACCTATATTTCGAACACATTCAGTGCCCTTCTTCAGGGTGTGTAAGAACTAGGTCAACAAAATTAACAGGTGTTAATTTTTTGTTAATGCTCATAACATGACATATGCAATCGAAAAAATTACGTACGAGTTCAGCACACTTTACGTACTCTTGTAAGTTCACTGCAGCTCCCGTCTGCATGGCTGTAAATTATCATCGTATGGATCTCCAAAATCCGTGAACTCCGTATACAAACAACATGCACTCCAAGGTTTTCATTGCTACTTCAAACGATCGCAGAGCTTTCATTGCCTCGTCTTGTGGTGTCAAGGGTTTAAGTGCGCTTTGCGCAATGTTACCTTTAGGGGAAGCCATGACTACTAGGACAATCAGATTATGATGATACAACCTTTTTCGTTATTCTAGTCAGGCTAATAGGCGTGAACGTTTGTCTTGCGTGCTACAGGACGCTCTTGCCACCCTCATTATTTTAGTTAAAGTCACGGTAAAAGGGTGTGAACGTCCCGGGGTGAACGTTTCCCTTGCGTGCTATGATCATCTCAATACTTCTGCTATTAGAACACGAAAGAATGTTTGGCTGATATTTACTTCATTGAGGTTGATTTTAAAAGTAATTGTGACGGGCTTCATGTTTACTGATGTTGTACAGCTTAATGTTTTTTGTTGGTTCATGCTTGTTTGCGAATCAGTTTGTCTGTGAGCCGTACAGAACTATGGTTTACATCTGTACAAGACCAGATTTCACTATCTTGTTCTCTGATCTCGATCACGAAAATGGTCTTTTAAACGGAAACAATTTTGCAGTGCAAAAATTCCGACACGCCAACTACGCCTATAAATAATAGTCCCTCGGAAGGACTTTTCCACTATTCCAATATCTCTGTCGCGTATAATTATCGATCAGCCGAACTGCCTACTTGTAAGCAACAATGGTGAAGGAGAAAGTTCTTATCGAATGGCGCACGAAGGACAAATGGCAAGGAGTTGAGCAAGAAATAAGGAGAAAGGACATCAATCCAGATGGGCCATTAGACATTGGTCAAAAAGTGTGTGTTAAATTTGGCCGGGGATGTTATGATGCTGTTGTCATGGAGTCATGGAAACCTAAAACCAAAGGTATGTCAATTTTATTTTTCTCCTTTCCTTTTGTGGGCGTTTGGGGCCTCTCTAAGTTCTCTAAAAGGCGTCTTTGACTTGAACTCGTAGGGAATATTTATATTTCTATTATTATAGAATATGTATATTAGTACATACATCTAAGTGTAAATTTTTATATTTCATTATTTGTTTTTATTTATGTTATGGTGTTCCCAATTAGCAACACCATGCTAAATTTACATGACACTTGAATAAAGTTTATTAGTACATATACTAAAACAGTGGATAGCGTTGAGCTCGCGCGCTGATTGGCTACTCAAACTCCAATAAACATAGAAAATTGTGCTTGATCATCAATGTGTTGAATAATAAAATGATCATGCTCAATCTTGCGGAATATCGCTCGATTTTAGCCTACTCGGCCTACTGCTTCGTCGGCTAAGTATAAGGCGATATTCCGTGCAATTTGGCAGGATAATAGTTAACTCTTTACCTCCGAAATTTGCGCCCGAAAACGTTGTAATCTTTGTATGAATAAATGAGTTAAAATCATCCGTTTGTGCTATATCATCTCACTGTTTTAGTGTATACTAAAACAACTATTCACCTCAGTGGTGGTGACTAGTGGTGACTAGTGGTGACTAGTGGTGATTTACCTCGCCGCTTCGTGACACTGTAAATATCCACCATTTCGGTGAATAGTTGCTAATTCTTCTTCTTCTTCTTCTTCTTCTTCTTTCTTATTCTATTATTATTATATTAGTATTATTAATTAATATGATGATGAAAAGTTTTACTTTGAGTCACCCGAAGAACTTTAGGCAATGAAACATCTGAACAAGATTCAGAAGACTCGGAAGACAACGTACCATTAAAAGAATTGGTTAGGAAGGAATCAGCCCACCCTGAAAATGTGTCTGAGTCAAAGTGTTACGAAGAATACATCTTGAAAAGAAATGAAAGATTAAGAGTGCAAGAAAAAACTGTCAAAGAACAATCTGCACCAAAAGGAAGGGATGACGTCGCCAATGGCAGAACAGATCCCAAAGAAAGGACGAGCCTTGATTTGGTGGGCATCACGAAACAGCATCAGACAAGGGGTGCAAAAGAAGGGGTAAGCAAGCGAAAACTTGACAATATCACTAGCGTAAAAAACGGGAAGGCAGACCCACCACAACCCGGACAGCCGCCTGATTTTGTGAAACGCCGCAGCCAAGTGAACATTTCAAGCGATGTTGAACATGTGCGAACGTCTGCACTCCAGCTGCTTGACGATGAGGACGAGGACGACGACTATGATGATTTAAGAGGAATATGGGAGAATGACATAGATTACCTTCCAAACACAGGACAAATTTCTGAGGTAGTTAACTCAGTCTTAAAGTTCCATTTTAACGTATACACACATTGCATTGCGTGAGTAATAAATTATTCTTATGTGTACTTGACAGTTTTTTTATGTAATATTCAATTTCTGCCTGTTGCGAGAAGGCAGTAACAGTGATCTGTTGCACATATTCGCTGAAAAACAAAATTGCTCTACAGAAAAGAAATTTCACGTTTCTCTCTTTGCTATCCTAAATCTGTTAGGGAATGATTTCGACCCATTCGCATCCCCTTCCCGGTGCTAATACATAAATCTTATTACACAAGTATTTTTTTATGTTAGGTCGTGATTGTGTGTAACATGCGATCATCAGACATCATTATTAGCACTTTCAAAGCACCCTAAGTGAATAAACGGTAAAATTTTATAAACAATTCACGAGCCATGCATAATACGAAACTGCACTTCTTTCTTAGGATGTCAAGATAATGAAGGATTGTTTGGAAAGCCTGCATGGAAAAACCGATCTAATGTTCAATATGATGTCAGCGATTGAGGCTAAATTAGCAGCAATAGAAGCTGGAATTTGCCTTGTTCCTTTTTCGCTCCACACAGCCAGCCCCCTAAAAACAACATTCCGAACGTTCAATTACCGATCGATTCAGTCTCTTCACAATCACTACCGCAAAACCAATCCATAAACAAATCTACGTCCTCTGCGACAGCCACATCCATCACACAGTCTGTACAGTTTTTCCAACCCGACTGTTCCACGCTCAACAATACACAGTCAACGCATCGCCCACAACATCAAACAAGCATTTCCCCCATTGTTTCCAACCTGCCAAAGGAGACAGCCAGTAAGCTGAAAAATTGTCGGAAAAATGTATTCGTAAATGTTTAGAAGAGATTTTTAGTGCGGAGGAACTTGCTTGTTCCAATGTAAGTGGCAACGCGGGCAAAGACAAGCTTGATCAATACAAGATTGGACTGATAAACCGTAAGTATTGACCAATCAAGATATTGATCATTGCATGGTAGTCGATCCTGCTAAAGAATGATTCCTACACTCTTGTTACACTCAGTTCAAGAAGAGATTTTAAACATTCTTAAGGTAGAAACAATAGGGAGAGAAAAATGCTATTGCACTGATTTGTTAGCTGTCTGCAGAAATGGTCAATCTGAAAATTTCATTCCAGATTATCAAGTCTTTAAGCCATGATACAACAGGAGTGAACGAGTCAAAAGTAATGAGGAAAGTAATTTCTTGTTTCAGGATTAGTGACTGCTGCATTTCCTCCAATTCCGACCATGGAAAATTCAGATCATGTGGCCAGAGAGATAGCAAGCACAATAAACCTGAAATGTAGAGAACTGAAGAAGTCCAAGCTTTGTCAGCAGACCAGTGCGCCTCCGACAGTCTGATTCGGACTTATGCAAATGGGCGCCGGTGTGTCATATATTACCAGTAAATCGAAAAAAGACATTAAGGAGGCTACCACATAATTATTAATATAATGAAAGGAATATTCGCGCTGATCTTACACCTTGTCATCACAAAGCGTACCTAGCGAGAGATCATGACTTATTAGTGGTATCTCATTAACAGTAGGACAAAATATCTTATTATTAGAAACCTTAAGAACTACGACAGCGACGTCGAGGAATAGGTCACCTCAAAAGATAATTTTGCTCCATTCTAAGTCTTAGGCCATTATTCCTTCTAGTTCACGTCGTACAATGTGGGCGAAGTATCCTAAAAATAAATTGGTACGAGCAGTTTCTGACTGAAAATAGAGAATGAAAGATTCTTTGTTGCATGGTCGGGTTGTCATCATAACCTAAAATTTTGTGATTTCAAGTCGTCGTCATGCAGAGGACCGGAAACATGCTTGCTAAAATCCATGCTGCACGTGCAGCACGATTATGCTCTTTTAACCAGTGACATTATTGTTTTGTGGTGTTTTCGTCGACTCTTAAGCTCTCTATTGAGCCGAGGAGGACTTCTTATGTTTTCCTAGGAACGTAGGATAAAGTTTATATAAAATGAAGCGTAGGTTTGTTGATTCTGAACTTTCTCGAAGTTTTCAATTTTAATGATTTTGATGTTGGAAAATCTGAAATCGTCAAGAGCAGACTGTCGAGATTCCTATGACCACCCAACTTTAGTAGGTAATGCGTGACGAACAAACAGAACTTCTGAAGAGGAGGCAAGGAGAAACAATAGACTGCTTGCATTCCGCCTTTATTGCTAAAACACCCTGAGTTCTTGCCCAGCGAGCACGTTTGCAAAACAATGTGGTCTTTTTTATTGGGTCGGCTTGAGCTTTTTTGGCAAGAGAGAGAAATTAACCTTGAGCGAAAAATTCGACAGAAAAACCAACTGCAGGCAGTAGAGAGAAGCGAGGTCACGCGAGACGGTCTAGGTTTTGTTTAGTAACGAAGAGTAGATCGTGACAAGCAACAAATAACGATTTGAACTTTATATCAAAGCTGAATGATTTTGCAGTTGTAAATGTTAGTTTAACAAAAAACGATAATAAAAGGAACATTATTGGGTAATACACAATTACTTGGGAAACCCAGTATTTACTTTGTGAACATATTATAAATATTAGCTTCGGTTGGACAGTCAAAGGAAAGAACTGCTGATATTACTGTATTTCACAGGAACCATAACAAGCGTTGTTAGGAATTACAGCGTTTTAGGGAAAGAGTAACTGGCAAAATTACAATTATGTTGATAAGGGATTGAACTTGAAATACAGCGAATCCCGAAATGCTTTACACCATTTAGATGAAAAGTTAGTTCATCATCCCGGCACAGAACAGAAAAAAAAAAAGGATTTAGCTGACATCAAGCAGGTATCGATTTCACTCTGAGAGACCTCTTGCGAAAAAGTTGAAAAGTGCAAGCATTTATAAGAATCTTGACCATTTAAGTAGTAAAGTTTACAGTGCGTCGGGAGCAATGATCGAAATTTTAGCGATTGCGTGAGGAATGCCAGTCGCTGAACTAACAAAGAAAGTGGGATACTGCACGATTAGTTGAGCCTTCGTTACATCGAAAAAAAAAATTTGCACGGCACGGCAAGAGAAATGCACTAAAAGCGGTAAGTCACTGATAATTACAAAGATCAATACTCGGACAATTTCGGTAAACATTTCCATAATAATCCCCCTGAATAATATACAAGTCGTCCCAAAAAGATTAGTATTTCACTTGATCTGTTTCAGTGAAAATGTATGAGAAAGTCACCAGCAAAATAACCGATTTTGCAATTCTTTGTCGCTTTCAGGGGGTAGAATTTACTTTTTCCTGAGCTTTATAACAATTAGGTGGTCATCAGAAATTTCTTTACAATGTGACATTTTCCAGGCGTGAATATTCAGGAATGAAAATTCTTCCTCTTCTTGGCGTTGATCAGCTATGAATCAGCTTTCACAGATTTCTCGTACCCTGCGATAAGACATTCTTTTTGTCCTGAGTGCCAGTAGATTATCATGGTGTGACTGATTTTTGAACAATCTGAGTAATTTCACGGCGTGAAATTTTACCCTTGTTTCACGCCGTGAATATTAATATTTCACTCCCAATTTCACAGCGTGATTAGTTTCACGCCAAAAGTGAAAATTGAATTTCACAGCGTGAAAAATGAATTTCATGCACCTTGACCGTGAAAAAAATTCACGGTTTTCAGTAAAATCCATAAGCCCCCTTTTTGCGTGAAGGGTCACAACTGGATAAACAAGACAGGCAGTGAAGCGGTGAAAATTAAATGTGTGGAATCATAAAAGCAACGAGTAATGAACTTTCGAGAACAATCTATTGCCCGTCGAGCCGCAATCAAAGTGAGCTGTATTTCTAATATTTTATCAAGTCAGCTATCATGTAGACTACTGAAACCAAATGGAAAATCCTCTGGTAACTTATGGGTTTAACGAAGACAGAGAAGGAATTGAACAATTGCGATCTGTGATCTCTGTTGTCTGGCTTATTTGTATTTGTTTGTAGTCAATTCTGCACAGTCTTTTGGTAACAATTGGAAATTTCACTAATTCTTGTTAGTCAAAAGTTATTTGAAAGAAAGCTTGTTGCCCATTTTTTGCTTGAGAATTCAACTAAAGGGTTTGATGCTCAACACTGGTGGGTAATTTATTTAGTTGCGTTTTTCACGCGGAGTGTTATTTGACTCAGTTGAGTTTCTTGTCTTCACAGAAGAATTTTGTGACCTTGCAGCGTCAACTCTACGGTCGGTGGTGTTGAATTATATTCATCGAAAGGGCCCTAAACCTCCACAAGCACTGCTGAAAGCCATTCATCAGTTGAAGAGGTGAGATGACATAGTTATAACCTGACAAGGATGAATACCTTTGGTTACTTGCTGACGCATCTGTAAATGATGTCACAAAATTTAGGATGGTTGAACCAGATAGTGTAGAGGTAGGCCACCGAAACACTATCACCCCTTGCTACAAAAGGAGAAGGAGCTGGAATCACTTGTTCGTCGAATTCTACTCACTGCAATTGCAGAGTCTGTCCGTATGTCAGGTTCCAGGCTAGCCCACCTTTATGGTTTGCCTAAAACACACAAGAAAGAGTTAGCCATGCGACCTATTCTGTCAGCTACAAAGACCTACAATTATGCCCTCGCCAAATGGCTAGATGACAAACTAAAAACGCATTGTATTTGTGTTAACAAGCATAAACCTTCGAGTTCGTGAATGAGGTCCACGAATTGACAATTTATTTATTTATTTCTTTATTTATCTATATACATTATTTATACAGAAATTCCAGTTCAGCATAGCTGGTTTAAATGGAGATCTGTACAAAATGATATGAATAAGTAATAAAATATATAAATGAAAGCAGAAAATCATTCAAAGAGTTCATAAAGGTGAGAAATTAACTAAGATGATTTAGATATTTCTTGACTCTCAGTTTAAAACTAGTTACGAGAAAGAGTGTTCCAGGATTTGGCGGCATTGTACTTAAAGATGTTTGAAATTTAGCAGTCTTGGCAAGAGGCAGGCGGATAAGGTCTTTGTTCCTTGTGTCGTAGTTGTGGATCTGCTCCGAGGAGTGGAAGTCGTCTAGTAGATATGCTGGAGCCAAGCCATTGATACACTTATAGAGTTCTCTGCGGCATTGTCGAGATGGCCACTTCAATGTTTGCTGTATATCGGTATCGGTAGCCGTGCGACCCGCAATTATTCCCGCAGCTCGCTTGAGAAGACGGTCAAGGTAGTTCTTGTTTCCCTGACCACAACCATCCCACACAACGCAACAGTAATCGAATAACGGTAGAACCATAGCATTAAACAGAGTAATGCAACCTTCTTTTGGGATGACTTTCTGACAAGATTTTATTTCCAATGTGTTCAATGTGTTCGTTCCATGTTAGGCATGGATGCAGAATCAAGCCCAGATATTTAAATTTA